>NC_056728.1:1434015005-1434192505 GCF_019279795.1 Protopterus annectens | reverse complement strand
CCTCACCTTAAATGCTGTGTGGTGTGTGCAATGTAAGCCCCACACTTCAGTATCACTACATAGCTAGGTAAGGTTCTAGTTCCAGTGTTGCCAAGTAACAGTGTGCATGTATGTGGATGGGTCTACATCAGGTTGCAGGTTATACATGCCTCAGCGGGTCACCTGTCCATATGGCACAGGAAATAACCATTTTAGTAACGTGTGACATGTTTAACTGTACCCCAGATATGTCACAGCCATGGTGTCACCACAGTGCCTTACCCAGTTGTGGAATATGACTGCAGACCATCCTCACGCTGACACATGTACACCTACAACACAAATGGATAACATTATAGAGACCACAACCAACCAGTGTTACTAACAGCTATA
Organism: Protopterus annectens; assembly: GCF_019279795.1. Taxonomy (NCBI): domain Eukaryota; kingdom Metazoa; phylum Chordata; order Ceratodontiformes; family Protopteridae; genus Protopterus; species Protopterus annectens. The sequence continues at coordinate 1,434,192,133 of NC_056728.1, read as the reverse complement.
ATGCATCATTGCTGGATGGCTACACTACCTGCCATATATGCATTACACTTCACTCCTTACAACATGTTCCACTGCAGTACTGTGGTACACTGTAGTACAGTCACCATGTGCATCAGAACCATATTAGCCTGTCCCTGCATTGATTGTATGGATGACAGGGATGACATGGATGACAGGGATGTGGCACAGGTATCTTCATATGCACAGGTTGTGATGTTGCTTTGCCAGAGGCTGAGGGTAGGCCATACATTTGACACCATGTGTGTGGGTGAGGGGTGTACTGCGGTGAGTTGGGTGTGGAGCTGTGGTGTGTGTAGGTATGGGATTGCCCTAGGTGTGTTTGTATAGTGTGTGGCTATGCATGCACACAGTTCTGCCATGTGGCTGCCCTACACAGGTGTTTATGGACAGCTGCAGATAATACCTGCCAGGGTGTGCAGTTCACTGCCTCTGGCCATGGACATATAGACTGTGCCTGCCAGGAGTTCCATGGGCACTTCCAGGTATAGGCCTTGATGTGCTACTCTCACCTGCTGATGACAGATATCCGTTGGTACCAGGCCCCTCCTGCAACTGGCCAGGACCACGTGCATGTGGCTTGCTGTGGTGTAGTGTGGACAGCACTCCCCACACTGCCAGGGCTGATACTGTCACTACAAGAGCCTTTTGGTGTCCTAGCATGTCCACATTGACTGCCATCTGTTGATGTTGCTGGCCTATGTCCATGCAGCCATCGCCACACTCCCACCACATGTTCCAGCATGGACAGACCACAGTCGATGAAGGCCATCATCTCACCTGACCATCTATCCATGAACTCAGTTATTGCATGGATGACACCTGCCAGTTCACGGGCGTTGTCATTTGCAGATGTGAGAGCAGCCCTCTGCAGCCTCACTCCCTGTCTGGTGTAACATTCTATACATGCCTGCTCCTCCATGACAGCCTGAAACATGTACCTGCTGGTACCAGCTATGTTGCCTCGGCCAGGGGCATGATGCCCAGTGACCCTACTATGAGCACCCTAGGACATCTGCCTATGTGGTGCCCTGCCAGACATCCAGCTATGCCTGCTGCAACCAGACACAGTAGGCATGTACCACACTTCCCTGTGCACAGCCACCAAATGCCAGCTGTCCCTCCGCTTTAGTCACTGGTGATGGGGAATTTATAGGCACTGAAACTGTGTCTGGGGTGGTTAAAAGGGGGATGTCAAATGATGGAGCTGTTTCAGCCCCTGACAACCCCACCTGTGCCTCAACAGTACTATTATCATCTTCAGTGTCAGTATGGACACCAACATCAGACTGCATGCAGGAGGGACCCATGACAATAAACACACTTTAAAACCTGTACAGCATTACCTAACAGTACACACACACACACACGCACACACACACACACACGCGCACATATGCGCACAGACTCGCACGCACACACACACACACACACACACACACTACCTTAATACCTACCTGTCCGTGACTTTACAGACAGTCCCACATATATTTCCATGTGTTCCCCATCCTGCATCACACTTGGTAACACACACAGATTGATGCCACTCATTAACATATCAGTTCTCTAAATGTCTAGACAAATGAGGACATCACAAGACCTGTTACTACATTACCTGCCTGACCTGTGTGTAGTGGTGTTAGATGGCCTCACTGCTGTCATTCAGTGTTCACCCTGCGTATGTCCGGACATCATGAGCATGGTCCCTATATGTGTGGGCTACTATGTTCACTCCATAATATCATGCACTTGTGTGTCATGTGTATGTATTGCTCAGTATATGCCAGATATGCTGCTCAATCAGCCTATCATGTGACAACTGTAATTTATGGATACACTTCCTGGTGTCGACAAGTACTTCCCCAATGCATCTGTAGTGCTGCATATGTGGATTGTAGGTCACCTCTCTGCTGAATGCGATATTAAGGGTATACCTGGTGTCTACCTTCCCTCGCAATGCCTGTTCCATGCTTCAGACCTTATTATACTATCAGCTGTCCTGTGATTACATACATGACAAGTATTCCTGGTGTATAATGTGGCAGTCCATGTACATGTACTGCACGGTCCCAAAGGGAGGTACTGCTGTATGAACACCCCACAATCACACATTTACATACATGGTCACCCACACAAACACACACACAGGCACACATGCATCCTACATGCATCATCCTCCCTCCACTTCACCAGAGTGACCCTACAGACAAACTAACTAACCATCAGGATGCACACATACACACACACACACACACACACACACACACACACACACACACACACACACACACACACACACACACACACACACACACACATACATACAGGTGAGGTTGCACAATGATAGTACACACAGTCCTATTACCCATCTGTCAACATGCAGAACATATGGTACACAACAGCATGCAGTGCAGCTATAGTCAATCCATGCTAGTAACAGTATACATGTGTGTGATGCATGTGCTGTGTCACCAGGTGATGCCCCTTCCCCTGGATACCACTGCACCCATGTACACAATATTGCTGTGCACCTGTTCTGCACCCTGCCATGTACTGTGCACCACACCTCACAGGTGTACAACCCATTGCAGAATGTGTAGTACTGTGTCAGTTATGTCAGCTTTAATGCTCATAGCCCCTATGTTTTTCAGCAACACATACCTGGGATGATATGTGGACAGATGTCATTTGTGAATGCCTGATGTCTGATTTACAGCTCTCAACAGCAGTGGTCCATGTATGACAATCCAATACTCTTACACTAACAACCATCAGAGCATACCATGGCTATGGGGGGAGTACACACCCTTCTTGATATGACGCACCCATCTGTGATCTACATTGGGACTACATCACTGCATATCTTAACAGTACATGAGTCCGATATGTGACATATGTCCTGTACTTTCACATACAGTGTCTACGGAATGTGTTAGGTGTGTGGATGCTGACCGTGATGCATACACTCCACGTGGGCATATGTGTGCTATGGCAGTTTGTCGCATCTCTTGTTGTGTGTACTACAACAGTCACTACTCCTGGCAGGAGTATACCAGCATGGGCCATCTGCAATTGCCAAGGTCTACTCATGTGCACATCCCTTGGTGCTCACACACTGCCATCACTACTGCTGTGGAGGCGGAGTTACGTCTGCCACAGGTCCTGAACCTGACTATGTGTAGATACAGCCATTCTTAGCATCCTTAGGATCCCTGCTGCAGTGCACTGGTGTGTCAGGATGACACCCCCCCTCCTTCAGCATTTTTGCAGATGCATGACAAGTAAGCCCTACACATGTGCGTGTCACTTTGCAGTGTCTCATACACTGAACACTACATGTTACATCCTAGTCCCAGCTGATAATGTGGACTACTGTAATGCCTTATGCCATACTGTATCTCTGCAGCAGTTGCCATTGTCCTACAGGTATATACACTGGTGTTGCACTGTATATGGGTGTTGTTCCAAACATGTCCCTACCATAGACCATGTCTCCCACCATTATGTTACTCCCTGTGTACACATTCTGCAATGACAGGATGTTAGTTATCATGCAGGTGTCTGACATATCCTTCCAATACCCCATCATGGTCACCCCTGTGATGCCATACATTTCACAGCAACAATATGTGCACATGTACAGCATGCATTCTGGGTAGGTGTGTTAGATGTGTGCATGAAGTATACCATCACCATTACATGCCCAGTGTGTTGGCAAGCATCTACATAAACCATACTCACTAGCTACAGGCTGCTGCCCTGGTGATATCCTGGAGGGACCTACATAAGAGGGTGAGAGATGCAATGTCAGTGGCCACACCTGTGGCAGTGCTACAGGGTGGGTGCAATATTACAATACATCAATGGTATATTTCTACAATGCTACCACATATGGACAACTGTTTATCACCACTATGCAGCAACACAATATATCTATGACATGTAATATATGCATGATCTACCTGTACCGATGTGGATGTATATGCAACAGTGGTCTACTGATGTGTCCTGTAGTCTTACCTGCACGCTCCTTGGCTGGTGTGTGGGTGGCGCCCACCTCCACAAATGTGTCCGGCGGTTGGTGGGTGGCCGAATGGGCAGGTGCCATGAGGCTGGCCAGGAGCTCCTCCACATGTGTCAGGGGGGATGGATGGCATGGCACCCCCTGTGGTGAGGTGATCCCCCCGGACTGCAGCAGCACGCCAATGGGCATTGCGAAGCAGGTCAGAACAATGATGCTGGACCTGCTCATAACTGTGGTTGTGAAGTCCGACATCATTGACCCTGTGGACTAGGTCATTTCACAGGGTGGTCCACTCCTACTATTCATGGGTGGCCCGGCCAAACAGGACAGGGTAGTGCTGGATTAAATAGGTGAGCAGTACTTCATTTTCGGCAGCTGAATAAGATGGTAGCCATGCATGTGACATCTTGGCTGAAAGACATAAAGATGGAAACAGGTCTGAGCAACTCATACAGCAAGGTTACCACAGTTCTTAAAACACACCTCTGTCACCCCCACTATATCAGCGACAACAACACAACTCATTAGGTATGGCTACAGTTTACCTACCAGTGGGACAGATATTGTATTGTACCACACTTTGTGCTATGTGTTTATAGCCATGTTCCCTGTGTGGACACTATCATTGCTAGCCTGTTACAGACTATTCACCTGCATGCCATTGTCAGGGCCACTATGGTTCCATATATGCCTGTGGTATGGCTGCTTTGTGACTGCTGCACATCTGACATTCTGTGTTATTGGGGATATCTATGCATGCTGCTGGACATGTTCCAGGATTGTGCAGACTATTCTACCAACATATGTTCTATAACAGTGACACAATAGCATGTATATGTACTATTGCCCAGCAGAACCACCTCTCCAAACCCATATGCCCATGTTACTCAGCCACATCACATGTGTGTCCCAACCTGGGGCCTCCTCATGTACTAGTCCAGCAATACCGTCAGGTGGAACTAACCCAGGGTATGTTGTCCCCCCGTGGGGGCACAGACAGACATGTTCCTCTCCCTTGAGGTCAGGTCATGGGTCTGTTCCATAACGGGCGCCACAGACACATGTGGGATATGCTACATCACTCTGAGGCTCTCAGTACACATTCACAGAGCCAACATGCTCCTCCTGCTCATCTTCCAGGCCAGGCACCTTCAGGACATGGACTGCTGTTGTGAGTAGCAGTGGGTGGTAGGCTTGTTCCCATTGTGTCCATATTGGAGCCCATGGGGCATCCACATCACAAACCACACACACCATCCAGGGTGTTTACCCACCACATGTGTCACATACCACCCCTATAGACTGTCTTCTATATCTACCAACCCTGACCACCTCCACAACTATACCCGCCACACTTCCCCATATTCCCCATTCTATACTTCACAGACAAGGGCAATGTGGTCTCAACAAGGGGTTCACATGTGACATACCCATCCATGTTGCACACACTGTCAGCTGTAGATATCTCTGTGTATTGCTATGTGAGCTGTTTCCTCATACATAGCATTCAGCACTGTGGTAGTTATATAGGGGACATGTGTTTACATACATATATATTTGTGTGTGTGTTTGTATATATGTAGACATGTGCATATAGGTATATATCTGTATATGTGTAGATATATGTGATGTTATATATATGTGCTCATATATATGTCTACACATGGGTATCTGTATATTTGTGGACATACATGTGTAGTTTTATATATTATATATGTGTACATATGTACACATATGTACCTATATGTGGGGTACATTAAGACATCAGGTTCACAATCTCACAACACCTTCCTGCACAGCTGCACTGTTCTGCCTTGCTACAACACAGATAGGTGCCACATATGGACACAGCCTGACATTAGGGGGGTATATGTAGGACAAGATTGCAGGTAACCCTATTACACACCTATGGCATTCCTGCATGCTACATTACAGATTAACCTGAGTATCCTGCAAGGGGTGGGCTGTTGATCCCACATGCCCATCATAATGGCATTACTTCCACCACCAGCTATTGGTCACGTAATATACATACTTCTCATTACACAACACACACTATGATGGCTTACATCTTGTCAGTCAATGCTGATCTGCACAGTTGATGGTTATGGCCCACTACCCACAGGGATAGACACTATTGTCCATAGCAGTTGTTCAGTTGAACATCATTACAACAACTGCTGGCAACATATAAATCATTCCACATCATCTATCCCATTATTATGGTCCAAGTACTACATTTAATTACATGCATATATACTGCACATACCTGTTGTGGGAATGATGTCTGTTCTGGATAGTTTGCAGGATGTAATTATTTTCTTTGTTGTTTTTTTTTTTTTTTTTTTTGCTTTGGCTTTGGCTTTGCCTTGGCATTCTCTCTCTCTCTCTTACTCCCTATCTCGGTCTCTCCAGTAAATGGATATGGATTGAGCTGCTTTGAATAGATTGCAGCATGGATTTTGTAGGTGATGCACATGATCAGGTGATGGCCTCTGCACCAATCAGTGTCCTCCACTTGCTACCTGCATGCAGCATGCTTTGTAGTGCTTCCAATTACCACTGTCATGGCAACCACCTACTATAAATCCCTACATCATGTGGGCGTGGTCCCTTTACCTTTCCTGTATGATGGACATCCTTCCTGTGTGTGGCCATCAGTGTTACAGACAGCAGGTAGCAATACCTCTTACAGGAGAACCTGCACACTCAGGCCAGCTACATATTTGTAGGAGGTTCCAGAACTACAGTCAGAGTGTGAGTAGAGTTGTATGCATTGTATAGCACTCGTGTTACAGGGTTTGTGTGTACATACTTATTTAACTTGGAACGCAGTCTGTCTGCATAGCTCACAACTGTGGGCCTATCCTCTTGATGGCCAGAGGTGTGCCTATTATGTTTTGTCTGTCCACCAAACAGGTCTTGTGTCAGATATATCAATGGCAGTGTGTGTGTTGAGTGCTGTCAGTAGATGGCTACATCCATTTCTGTTTCTAAGTTCATTTTCCTGACTAAGGGTATGTTGCAGACTATCCTGTAACACCAGTGACTTGCTTAGTGTATGACAACAGTTTTACACATATGGGCCTGTGTTCCAGCCTCTGTCCTCCACCTACATACCAGGCTTTGCACATATGACATGCTGTCAGGGGTTGTTCTGTAGTGGTCTGTGAGTATGTCATGCTGCCATTCCTGCCATCAGTCCACTGCTGCTGTATCCTCCACATACTGTGGGATTGGAGCCATATATGTTTGGGCTTCACCTATACAATACATGTGTGCCCTTATACACTCCAGGGGCCAGTGTATGTAACAGTGGTATATGGCCTTATATTACTGAGTCTGGGGGGGATGCGCCATAAATAACCTAAGGTGTTACAACATGTGGGGTATCAGGGGTAAGCTGCCTTAAGGTATCTGGATGTACATTACAATACAATCCACCTTGGGTAAATGCAGGCCTACTGCCTCCTGCCATACAGACTGTTCTGTTTGTCAGTGTGACTGTGATGGCGTCAGTTATGCCTTGTTATGTAACAGTTACATCCCATTGTGTCAACTGAGGTCTTTACCCCCTAGGAATTGTGCACCGAGTATAGATAGTGGCTGCTGACCTATACATCTGCATTACTTACTGTTGATTATTTGGTATCCTGTGGCCCAGTCTGTCTTTACTATTGTACTACTTGAAGGCCTCGGCCTGAACAGCAACATATGTAAACCTTTCCAGCTGACTGTATTAGTATACCTGTTTCACAGTTGCATTACTCTGTTTATATGGATGTCAGTGTCTAAACAGCTATATGACATGGTATATACAACTGTAATAGTGCACAAATAAAGCTTTCCCATGTATGCAAACCTGTGTGTGGTGTTATATCCTTTGACCTCTCTGTGGGTATATGTTGCAGGCAATGATTGGCATTTGTATGGGTGGCTCATACAATGTCCAGTTGGTAAGGTGGTAACTGTAGGCATAGTGGCTGTTCCATATTGTGTGCACCTTCTACATATGTATCTTAATATACATATCTCTGCGTGTGTATGTGTAGTTACATATATAACTATATATATGTATATATATATATATATATATATATATATATATATGTATCTGCATATATGTGTCTGTGTATATGTATTCTAGGGATGTTGATAGGTTCCACATTGTACATTCCCTATGGGAGCCAGATTGTATTGCATGATATGTTACTGATACCAGCCTGACATCATACAGGTGGGATGCAGTACTGTTAATATCTTGTGCCCATGTCATGTCAAGTCCTGATTATGGGATCTGCAACAGTCGGTAGTGTATTGCAGAGCAGACGTGTTTGGTTGTGGGGGGATACTTATTCGTACAAGACGTATGTTTTTTGGGGCCTTTCAACCCCATTAACAGTGCATGTGGACATATATGTTTTTATGTTCCTATTTTTACCTACAGATGTATGTCGGTATATACCTATACAGATATATATATATATATATATATATATATATATATATATCTCCTTACATATATATAAATTGCTGTATAAATATATATATATATATATATATATATATATATATATATATATATATATACACACATATAGATGTAGACATATATATCTATAGATGTATGCATATGAATGTATATATATTTACATTTATATATATATATATATATATATGTATATATTTCTATATATATATATCTATATCTACATATATAGATATGTTATATCTATGTAGATATTAATATACGTACACACACATACATCTACATGTTGAAATACATTCTCTATACTGTTGATTGTCTGGGCTGGATAATATGTTTGTGAAAAGATCAGGGTTATGTATATCTGACATGCCTTAGTGGTAAATCACTTTGGCTATGGTGTGCAGGGTCTTGGGTTCGAGACTTGCAGAGGCTGTTTATTTTCTTGCTGGGCAGAACAAGGGCTGTTGGATACAGTGTCATTAAGGCACTTTTGAGCAGTTGTAAGTGGGTTTGCCCAGAGGTAAGCAATGCTAACTTCTGGTTACAGTTTCTTATACTCGATTAGCTTTTCAATTGCTTAACCTGTGTAGACATTGCTTACCCCCATGCAAATAGGCTTAAACCCGCGTACTGCTGCTTAAAAGTGCTTACTCCCACTTATCCTTGCGCTAATTTCTTTAAAAGAAAAGCAAAAAGGGTTGATAAGAAAGTGGTGAAAATGAGGCAGAAAGAGGGAAAGACAGTAGGGAAAATAGCTAGGGATGTGCAGGATGGGTGTAGGGAAGGTCCATAGCTCCCCATTTCTTCTACAGCAACAGCTGTGTATATACATTGACTTTGGAGGTAGATTTGGACACTCAAACCCATGAGAGGGGTTGAGGACAACAATAATATGTTGTGATGCCAATTAGACCAGATTACATGTGTCCAGTGGACATGTGTGCAAAATGGACAGCTATGTATAGGGCGAGATATTTTTGCGGAACAGATTGTCCTTTTTTTTTCAGGTGAGAGTGGGATGTTGCGGAGGAATAGTAGATATACTTGGGGAGGTAGGTTGGGTAGGTTAACAGACAAGACAAACAAGAAGCATACAGGGGTGGTATATGACACATGTAGGGGGTAGAAACCTTGATGGAGAGGGGTGGTTGGGACATCGGAAGCCCATGAGCCTCCTAGTGGAAACAGTGGGACTGAGATCCCCACCCATGGGCAGTCACCACTGCACCTTCATAGCTCCGAAGGTGGTTGTGCTGTGGGCTGAGTTGCAGAGCCAGGCCAACCCTCTAGTTGTGACACACAGCCCTCGAGCTGGCATAGCAGATCTCCAACCTCCCTGCAGATCTCGCTACGCACCACGACCCGGACCTGGTGACAGGTGACAGGTTCCTGTCCATGCCCGCTCCCGGGGGGGGGAGCCCCATCCCCTGAGGTGGTTCTACCCGAAGGTGGTGCAGGACCAACAGACGAGGAGGTCCCGGAGTGGGTCCCGGATGTGCTGGTGCCCGGTGCCACAGCCAGCTGAGGTGGGTCAGGTGGGTCCACTGGAACCGGCCTTCCCAAATGTGCTATAGTGTTTAAATGTTATGATCATATGTGGGTTAGTAATAGTCAACACATTCCAGGGTTAGGTATAACAGCATGCATAGATATTCCCATTAACCCAGACACCAGATATGGAACAGTTGCACTGCAAATGGAACACATGCATATTTGGGACCACAGTGGTAATAACAGCATGCAAGTACATTGATGTCACCATGCCACCAATGTTGGAATATTTCAATATAGCACATGCATGGAAACAGATTTAAATAATTATCAACCAATAGTACATAATCAGAACAGTGAAGTCATTACATACTAGTTGAGGTGGGTATGTAGTTTACTGTTGGAGATATGGTGGGAGGGAGAGAAAGATGTCAAATAACAACTAGTATATTCTTGTAGTCCACATTACTCCCTAGTCAGTGCTGTTATCTGTACCTTACAAGTATTACTACAGTACCCTATAGCCTTAGTTTGGACAGTGATATGGCTGTCATCATTGTTATACATGAACTGGTTTTACCTGCAGTATACACCTCTTACCTGGTATACCTCTGGAGGAAATGTTTGTTAACATTAACTGTTTCTACACATACTCACAGATTCCAGGTCGATGTTGTGCACATAGTTGTCCATCTCTTTCTACACAGACTCTGGCTATGTCTTGACCACATGCAGGTGAACTGGGACATATCTAGACTATTGCCCTCTTCAACTTTTAGTGACTTACCACACTCTTATACAGGCTTTCCTACACAGTTATATTATGTAGCACTATGTGGGTGACAGTGGCCAATGATACCTTATTATTCAGAGCAGCTGCAACACTCACAATTCCATACAATACCAGAGTAAACAGTACCAGTACAGTCTATCAAGGTTTTTTTTTATCGGCACAGTGTTTGTATCTGATGTACCTTTGGGAGCAATGTTTGTTAGCACTACCTGAATGTTGCCACACAAAGTACCAGATTACAGATTAGTATTATACACATACATCTCACTCTGTTACTGTACACACTCTGGTCACAGCTTGATAACATGGGAGTGTAGATAGGACATACTTGGCTTATTACTCTCATAACAGTTTCGAGAATTGCTAGAGTGACAGGTTTGTTCTCACAGATGTGTGACAATCAGTTGTATTCCCTGTTTGCTCCTAGATATCTGGGATCATCCCACAGACTTCCCAGGGGGACAAGGGGACACGCAGCAGATATGGGTCCATAAACTGGACATTCTGGTCTTATCTGTACAGTTGTGGGTTATGATTCTGTATACAGCCTACTTCCACTCTCAGGATTCAGACCATGGCTCTGTCTGCTACAACTGCACACTGTCCATCAAAGTTGTGTGTGCTATATAGATATTGCTGTATATCTCCTATCTGCTTCCTGTCTTACCTGTGGTTTTGCATTCTGACCTTGTATTACATCACTCTTATAAAGGACTTCCTAGACCGTTATATTTTGTAGGACAGTGTGGGTGACAGTGATGAGCAATACCTTATTATTCGGAGCAACTGCATCAGTCACAATGCCATACAATTCCAAAGTAAACAGTACCAGTACAGAGTATCATTCTTGTATTTCTGGGGACAGTGTTGGTATCTGACAGACCTGTGGGAGAAATGTTTGTTAGCACTACCTGAATGTTGCCACACACAGTACCAGATTCCACATTACTATTATGCACATGCATCTCACTCTGTTACTGTACATACTCTGGCCACAGCTTGACAACATGGGGGTGTAAATGGGACATGGCTTCTTACTCTCATAAGGTTTTTGGGAGTTGTTAGTGTGCCAGCTTTGTTCTCATAGATGTGTGTCAATCAGTTGTATTTCCTGTTTGCTGCTTATACATCTGGGATCATCCCACTGATTTCCCAGGGGGACAGGTTAATAGGCAGCAGATATGGGCCACTTTTCTGGACTTATCTGTACAGTTGTGGGGTAGGATTCTATATGCAGACTACTACCACTACCATGATTTGAACCATGGCTGTGTGTGTTAAAAATACAACAATTCACTTCTCAGTTGAATGTGCTATTCAGATTTTGTTGTCTGCCTTTTCACTGTTTTCTGCCTATGTGTCTCTCAGTTGTACTAATCAGCCTCTGGGGATTACACCAGTCATATGCAAGCATTCCCACACATTCTATTTATGGTGCACAGTACTTAATCAACAGTACTATTACGTGATTGCAAATATACATTATCATATGATACCAGAGTATACACATGCAATCCAGCAGTTAGACTTATATTGTCAGGCTATTACACTTTTATTTACATACAAACTATATGAGACTCTTACTGCCATATTCTCCAGTGTATGCGGTACTTGCCTTAAACAATACAGGTTTTATACAGGCAATTAATTTACTAATATGTTTAGATTTATTTCCTATGACAGTACATTCAAGAGTATTACTGACCTGCCTCACATCACAACATTGCCAGGTGAGTTTTGTGGGCCTCCTGGCTTGTGGCCCACTCACTTGCAGCTGTGGAGGACATAAGAGGAATATTTAGCCATACCTATCTATGATATACATGAGCTGGCAATTATTATACACATAGTGGATTGATACTTACACACAGCTGGGACGGCCCCTGCTATTCTAGCCTCTTGTACCCACTGCTCCAAGAGGTCCCCCTTACACCACTTCAGGTTGGCATAGTGATGCCTGACCTGATCACCAGTTTGGGGTATGCCAGTGGCACTGGTGAGGTCATGGGCGAGATGGTCCCAGGCTTCCGCCTTGTATTGGGAACCCTGGTACTGGCCCTGCAGCAGTCTCTGCTCATGGTCTTTGACAAGGAGTTCTGCCATGACTCTGGACTCCTGAATGCATCTGTGTTGTGCCCAGAAGCACACACCTTCTCCCCTTTCTGCCATAGTGCCTGCAAGGGGAAGCTACAACCAGTTATGAGATGTATTCCCACCTTTTGGGTTTAAGTAGGGCCGATTTCCCACACTTTTCTGTGATTGGCCAGTTTTGAAAAGGCTAGGCTATGGGCAAACCTGCGTACCTAAGGTTGGCATTGTTTAAAGGGGTATAACACTGGGCACATTGAGTTAGCTGGCCTACACATTGCTTACACCTCCTAAGCTGGCATGTGCAATGCTTAGTACTGCTTACATTAGACTTTGCTTTATATTTTCTTTTTCACATTGATTTCTTATTCATTACATCTTATATATATGCCTGGTATCCATGATTCATGTGTACGTACACTGTATGGTGTCCTTGTGTTTTATTGGGGACTTCAACACTCTATTACAATTGCACCTCACATCTGGGCTTACTGCTGTACTCCAGTTCACATATTTATGTTATGTTATCTAGTTGGTTATACAACATATGACTGTGCACTGATTCCTTTCACAGGTTCAGTTTGATTTTAATATAGTGAGGACTTGTTTGGTGATACCTCATTCTTCTGTACTGCTGTGATGGCTTGGTGGTTAACTACTGTGACTATAGTGAATAGGATCCTGAGTTCAAGACCTGCAAGGCTGTTTATTTTGTTGCTGGGCAGAACAGGGGCCATTGGATACAGAGTGATTAAGGTACTTTTGAGAAGTTGTAAGCGAGTTTGCGCGAGGGTAAGCAATGCTAACCTCTGGTTAAATATGCTTACAGAGAGTTAGCTTCCAAATTGCTTAACCTGTGTGCGCATTGCTTACCCCCACGCAAATCGGCTTAAACTCATTTACTAGTGCTTCAATATGCTTACTGCTGCTTATTGGTGCTCACACTTGCTTACTAGTGCTTACTCCCGCTTACAATTGCACTGATTTAGTCAGTAATATCTAATGGTTCTTGGGAAGATGAGGGGTTTGGAAGCTGTATGAAGTTGTCATTCATTTCAGATTTTACCTTCCATTTGTATCCATGATTCATGTTTACATATACTGTATGGGGCACATGTGCTTATCTGGGGACTTTGCAACATTATGACATTGACACCTCACATGTGCATTTAATATAGTACTCCAGTTCACAAATATATGTTATTTAGTGGGTTATGCAACTAAAATATTGGTCATAACGTGATTTGCCATGGAAAATGGAATGTGCTGCAGTGGGACTCGAACCGGGAATGCCTGCTCATAAGGTGAATGCTCTGCCCACTACACTATTGCTGTATTGCTTCATTTGTATATGACTTCCTTGTTATCCTCTCCAGCCATTTAAGCTACATTAACCATAGCTAAGCAGTGGGCACACCTGCGCACCTACGGTTAGCTTTAATCGGATTCTTAATAAAAAAAAAGGTTTGTTTATCTGATTTGTAATTACTATTGCTGTTGTACATGTGGGAGAATGTTGCTGGGGATATGCGGACACCTATGAGTGGTCTCACTCATTCCTTTGGCCTTTCTGCAGTTCTTCATTGCAGGGGCATGTATATTCTGAGAGCTCTCCTCTCAGACATGCCCCCTGTACTCTTACACGCTCTGTGTAAGATTAGGAGCTCAGGCAGCATGCCTTCATTAATATGCATGGTGTGCTGCTGCCCTGCTCCTAAATGTCTGCTTCCATGCAGGACTATGCTAGTTCTACATGGAAGAATAGTAAATCCGGGGATGGATTTGTCATCGTTGCCTTTGAAAGGGACAGCACCTAACTGCATTAATAGGTAAGGACCAAATAAAATAAAATCCTGCCGTTGCTGCTGTGATTTTTTTTATGCAGTTTATACTTTCAGATAGAGAATCTTCAGCGCATAGTATGTGCTTTCAAAACAGATGTCAGTCATGTTATGAGGGCTTACTTTTTTAATTTAACAATCTCCACTTTTAAAATAGTATTTTTTTTCTGGCGCTTGTGTATGTAAACTTATTTTCATGTTCTCATTCACTTCAGCACAAATGACCTTATTCACCTACAAGAGTTGCACTACATACAGGCACTTTTAAGAACATTTGTTAAACAAATAAATGTATTTCAACAATTGCAAACAGCATTGTGTATGGCTGTATGCTGTTTCCAAACTTCTGTAATGTTTTCACCATTGGTTTTCTACTCTTCTATTTAGTAAAAATTACTAAATTGTGGAAAATGGACACTAGCATAACAAATTGCAATAAATGGTACTGTCACTGTGTGCTTCTCAATCATTTATCTAGCTAGGGTAGCTTTTATGCAGAATTTTTAACTTCCTTTCCTGTCAATGTGGGTTTTCAGTGGTTGCTGTGGATTTATTCCCACATCCATAGGTGAATTGGAAACCCTCCAAGTTAGTAATTGGGATATGTGGTTCTTTATTGAGAATGGCAGGGATCTCATCCAGGAAAGTTTTTGTCTAACACCCAGTAAGTGCTTGAGATGAACTTTGATTCCTGTGACCCTGAATTGCATTATGGGTTTCTGGAATGTGAATGAATGCAGAAAAATGAACAGCTTGGAAGAGGTATGAAGTCTGCATGAGTGGACAAAAGTACTTAACTTGTCATTATTCTGAATAATTTCAGTAAAGACAGCAGCTATGCTCCAGACTGTTTTTTTTTACACAAATCTGTACAAAAACTTCTATTACAGTCTAAAAATCAGTAGTCATGTACAAGAAGGATCTGCTTTCACTCCTCATTTTAATCTACTTAACTCCACAGCCGCACAACAGCAACCCTGGTGAAATGTATGTGTACATGAGAGAGAGAGACAGAGAGAGTGTTGTACTGAATTAACATACCTGTCAACTGTACAGATTTTCGAAGAATGTCTGGATTTTGTCTCATGTAATTTGTGAATATACCCATAGCTTTTACAAGTACTTTTCCTACTGGCTGATATTGTTTGAAGATGTACAAATCAACAGGCATGGCTGATTTGTATGGTTTTGTATAGGTATCTGGAGATAGGACACTATTAATGGGGAAAGAGGTGACCGAACAGAGATCACAAACCTCTCAACCATACAGATTTTTGCAGAATGTCCAGAATTTTGCCTCATATTTTTGGCTTGTTTTTCATAAAACTGTGGATGTTCTTCGTCTCCCATTGCTGCAGTCCTGACATAGGGGTATTCCGCTGCCCACCATCGGCCTGAATACCAAAGGGCTAGAACCGGCGTCGGTCATCGGCGCTCGAGACTGACATCAGTACGTGCCAGTACAAATGCGCATGGCCGACGCCATAACCTCAGTCTTTCTTGCCGCATGGTCCCTAAGCAGAAGCAGCATTTGTAAGTGCCGTTCGGCGTTTTGGAATTGTCGGTTTTCGAGTTTCAGACCGGAGACCAAGTTGGGCTAAGTACCCCTTTGGGGACATTTTTGTCTTTTTCTTGCCTCAGTATTGACGGATGTCAGAAAAAGTTAATAACTGTATTTCTTGTGGGAAACAGATTCCTCATAGGGATTACCATTCACTCTGCATTCCTTGTTTAGGGCCTGAGCACGACGTTGTTGGGTGTCGCTTTTGTGCTACTTTTAACAAGCGTACTATTAAACGTCGGTTAGACTGTGCTAGGCTAGTGTTTGGTAAACGTTGTAATTATAACATGCCGTGAGATTCTCCGACGACTGGTTCTTCTAAGAAACGCAAAGAAAAGTCTTTGCGGTCCAAACAGGATGAGGCGGCCACTCCGGGCGCCGGTTCTGTAGTACCACTGGCTACTTCAGCGGCTCCTTCTGAAAGTTTACCTGAGTCTCAAGGGGAGCCTTTGTTACTGCAGGAAGTGGATTCTCCTGTGTTAGGCCAGGCTGAGGGTGCTTCTCTGATGTCAGTGGTTCCCTCCCCTCATAGGGTAGTTAGGCCTCCTCCTTCTCATAGCAAAGCCCATTCTAAGTCTAAGTCTGCCCCTGTTGGTGCGTGTCCCCAGGGTCCAGCTCCTAGGAAGCACATGTTAAAGATGGCTGAAGATTTGATTACTTTAATTAGGGGTTCTATGCCCCCTGAAGAGGCCCAGGGTAGAGCCAGAGTTGGAGGGTTTGGTTCAGTCTTCCAATGAGTCAGATTCCTCTGTAGAAGAACTTCAGGATTTCCCCCCCATTCTGATTCGGAGGCTGAGGACTCTACTCCCTCTCGTCCCTCCAGAAGATTTTTCTTTCTCTGAGACTTTGCATTCCATGAGGGAACATTTCAAATGGGAGGGCCAGGATTATTCTGATTCCGTAAAGACTGAGAGAATTCTTGTTTTTGCCTCAGCATAGGCCCTTGGCTATTCCCCCTGTACTGGATGTTGTTCAGAATGTGTTTTCTGAGGCTGCCCTTAACCCAGATTCTCTGCCTCCTGCCCCGGTTAAACCAGACAGATACTACAGGGTTCCGAAGCTCACAAGTACTTATATAAGAGTCCTAGGGCTGATCCAGAAACTATTACTCAAGGCCCCAAAGGGGTTAGGGCTTCTGTGGTTAAGAATCCAGTTCCTCTGGACAAGGATGCTAGGGCCCTGGATAGGTGGGGTAAAAGACTGTATACCTCTTCTACTTTGGCTATGAGAGCTTTAAATTGTCAGTTTCATATGCTTCGGTATCAAAATTATTTGCTGGGCCAATTGAAATGTAAAGTAGATGCTTTAGCTGAAGGTATTGAATGTAAGGAGCTTCAGGATTTAGTGCATGCTTCAGACCAAGTTGGTAAGCATTCTTTGCAGTGTGGTTTTGATGCTTTACAGGCTTCTTCCAGGGTGGCTGCTACTAGTTCAGTCATTCGTAGGCATGCTTGGCTTAAAGATCAGACCTTGTCAGAGCATGTTAAGGCTCGAATTATGGATGCTCCTCTACAATCTGATGTTCTTTTGGTCCTCCAGTAGAGTCAGTTTTGAAAAAATGGAGGAAAAGCTAAGTCTATGCAGACAGTTAAGGATTTTTACAGGTTCAGCCCCTAAGTTCAGTAGGAATTGGCCTGCTAAGGGTTGGTCTTTCCCTCTTCGGATTATCAGTCTAGGGGCAGGTCGAGACGAGGTAGGGGTAGGGCTTCCTCTCAGGGCCCTGTTACTTCTAGGTCTTTGAGTTCTTCTACCCCTTCTGCTGGGGAGGGCAGGAGTCAGTCCTTTCGGAAACAGACCCAATGACCCGTGTCTTCAGCTGCCAGACTCTGCCTTGCTGGCAGCCCCTCTGGGAGGAAAACTGAGATTTTTCAAAAGGAATTGGCATTTGGTTACCCAAGACAAATGGGTATTGGACATAATAAATCGAGGCTACAAATTTTATTTTCACACATTCCCTCCTTTCAAAGGTATGCCGGATGTGCCTCGTCAGCAAAACTGGAAGCGCAGACTCAAATTTCTTCTCTGCTTCAGTTGGAAGCAATACAGGAAGTACCTTCTGCAGAAAGAGGCACGGGTTTTATTTCCGTCTTTTCTTAGTGCCAAAGAAAGGAAATACTTGGAGACCAATTCTGGACTTGTCCATTCTAAATACCTTTCTGGAAATTCCAAAATTCAAGATGTTAACACTGCAACAGCTGTTACCTATGCTGGGCAAAGATCACTGGATGGTGACTCTGGATCTCAAAGAGGCCTATCTTCACATTCCTATCAGGCCCAGTTGCAGGAAATTCCTGAGGTTTCGGAATGGGAATTTGCATTATCAGTTCTCTGCATTGCCCTTTGGCTTGTCTACTGCACCCAGGGTATTCACGAAAGTCCTGGCTCCAGTAATAGCTTTTCTCAGGCTGGCAGGAATTCAAATTTATCCTTATCTGGACGACTGTTTGATTCTGGCTCAAGGCAAGCATGAACTTCTTCAACATCTGCAGTATGTAATGACAGTTTTCAGATGCCTAGGGTATTCTGTGAACGAAATAAAGTCCAGTCTAGTACCCTCACAAGAGATGTGTTTTCTGGGTGTGAAACTGAATACAGCTGCTCAGATGGCATTTCTTACCCCGGACAAACAAAGGAATCTTCACCTATACTTCCAACAGCTATCAGTAATGTCCAGGCTGACTGCAAGGACAGTCCTTCAAGCCTTGGGGTTCATGGCATCTTGCATTCTAGTACTTCCCAATGCCAAACTGCATATGAGGAAGCTACAATGGTATCTCAAGAACGTTTGGACTCAACACTGCCACGATTTGGACACTGTCATTCGGATCCTACCTTGCATTCAGAGAGAATTTCTGTGGTGGGCTCAGGAATGTCACCTAAACAAGGGGCTCTCTGTGACCCAACCAGAGGCAAGTCAGATATTAACAACAGACGCCTCGGAGTCAGCCTGGGGAGCTCATTTCAGAGGAAAATGGATTCAAGACCTTTGGGCCCCAGAGCTACTTCACTTGCATATCAACATGAAAGAGATGCTGGCAGTTCAATTTGCCTTGGAGGGATTCAAAAGCCTACTTCAACCAGGACTGGTGTTGATTCGAACAGACAACACGACGGTCATGTGGTACATCAACAAGCAAGGGGAACTCATTCTTACCCTCTTTGCAGACAAGCAATGCTGTTGTGGGAAACTGCTTTGAATCTGCACATCACTCTTCGAGCACAGTTTCTGCCAGGAGCACAAAATTCTTTAGCAGATGTTCTGAGCAGACAGATTGTGGATCCTCACGAATGGAAATTGGACCCTCAGGTATTTCTTCAGTTGACAATGGCTTGGGGAACTCCGGACATAGATCTGTTTGCTTCTCCTCTGAATTTCCAACTGCCACTGTTTTGCACAAGGCTATTTCATCCGAAAGCCTGGAAAATAGATGCACTATCCTTCAGTTGGAGCAACCTTCACGTGTATGCTTTTCCTCCTTTGCCTCTTCTTCCACAGGTGCTGTTGAAAGTCAGGAGGGACAAGCCTTGCATGATCCTTATAGCACCGGATTGGCCTCGTCAGCATTGGTACCCTCTGTTGAGGAGCTTGATTCATGTACCACCTTGGCCATTGCCACAGATTCCTCATTTATTGTCTCAGGAGAACAATCATTTTCTCAATGTCAGGGTGCACTCCCTGCGCCTGACAGCCTGGCGCATTCTGTTTTAGAGAAGGAGGACCTTCAGCTCCCTCAACAAGTTTTGGATGTTCTTTTGGAAGCCAGGTGTCCTAGTACTCGAAAAGTTTATGCTGGTAAATGGAAGAGATTTTTTCTTTGGAGTTCAGCTAAAGGCTTTGATGTCGAATTGCCTAATTTGAGTTGTACATTGCAATATTTGACTGTTTTATTGGACAAGGGTTTGTCCTTCTCTTCTGTAAAAGTGCATGCTGCAGCTATTTCTGCTCACTATGATTGTGACCCTCCTTTATTTTCACATCCATTGGTTAAACAGTTTCTTAGAGGGGCAAAGAATATCAGACCCCCACGGAGAGCTCCTACTCCTACCTGGGATCTTAATTTTGTTTTGGAAAAGCTGACTCTGCCTCCTTTTGAACCTGCAGCTACAGCTGAATTGCAGTTCTTGTCTTGGAAGACTGCTTTTTTGTTGGCTATTACTTCTGCTAGAAGGGTATCTGAATTACAGGCCCTCATGGCAGTGGAACCTTTTCTGATTTTTCACAATGACAGGGTTTCCTTACGAACTAATCCTACTTTTCTGCCTAAAGTGATTTCTAATGTGGCATTGAACCAGTCTATACATTTGCCTACTTTTTATGCTAACCCCCAAAATGACGGGGAAAAGTTTTGCATTCTTTGGATGTACATAGGCAGTTGAGGTATTATTTGAGCAGAACCAAAGAGTTCAGGAGTTCTCAACAATTATTTGTTTCTTTTGCTTTGACTTCACGAGGGAAAGCTGTCTCGAAACAAACTATTTCCAAGTGGATTAGCCATTGTATTGCTTTTTGTTATTCTCATCATGGTGAGGATGTTCCAGTTGGGATCAGGCCTCATTCTACTAGGGCTACGGCCACTTCTACTGCTTTTTTGAGAGGGGTAGCTACTAAAGACATTCTAGAAGCAGCTACTTGGAGTTCTGTACATACCTTTACAAAGCATTATCATTTACCTCTTTATTCTAGGTCTAGGGCTGGGTTTGCCACTGCTATCTTACAGGGCATGTCAGCAGCTCCTACTGCTATTTAGTTGACCAGCCTCCCTTTTTTCCGTTGCTCTGGGATTCTACCCCTATGTCAGGACTGCAGCAATGGGAGACGAAGAACATAGTACAGTTTTGTACCTACCATAAATGTAGATGCTCGAGGATCTCCATTGCTGCAGTCCAATTTTCCCTCCCTCCTTCCCCTTTTTTCTTTTTAGGTTGAGGTTTTTTTTTTGCATTCTGACGTCTGAGGCAAGAAAGACTGAGGTTATGGCGTCGGTCATGCGCATTTGTACTGGCACGTACTGATGTCAGTCTCGAGCGCCGATGACCGACGCCGGTTCTAGCCCTTTGGTATTCGGGCCGATGGTGAGCAGCGGAATACCCCTATGTCAGGACTGCAGCAATGGAGATCCTCGAACATCTACATTTATGGTAGGTACAAAACTGTACTTTTTCTGGCATACTAGTGGCAAATTATTAAAGACTGAAGTTAGAAAATAATGACAGTCATTTGAGTTTCAGAATTCATACCCTTCAGAAAATGTATGCTAATGCAAAACCTGTTATTCTATCAACTTTCTAAGTCTGTAATAGCAATATTTAAAAACTGTCCCTATTTGTGGGCCTTTGTCACACTTTTATTTATTATGGCTTTGTCCAGATTTTGTGCTGTAAGAGGTTGAGATGTATGAGTGCACCCAGTGTGACAGTGAAAAATAAGTGAGTAAATCATTTTAGTGGTCAGACGTACACAAATATCCTTTTTGTATTGAGTATAAAGCTATAGTCATGCTCTACAAATGATGCAGATTTTCTAAGCTTTATGGACATTGTTCATATAATGTGTTTGTGGTGATGTGAGATTTTTTAGCTATTTTCTTGCAGACAGACTTCACAGAATTCCTAAAATTGTTAGCAAATTCAGTACTTTAATTCTGATAAAGTAAAGCTTCAAATGCCTGGTAGGCTGTTATACTATTAAACCATACATAAGCAATTTTGAAATAACTGGTATAACTGAAAACAGAATTCTAATTAGGACAGTGAATTTGTATATGATTAGTATATTGTTAAATACGGATGTCCTATTTCAGTTAATTTGATAAATAATTAAAGGAGATATAGTGCTTTTTAATGTGCCCCTTGTGGTTGCAGCTTGGGGCTAGAGAAGGAGTAACAAACTGGTTTATAGGATTATACTGAAGTTCTGTGTGATGGAAATATGTCAGCATCTCATGCTGAATTGTGTGTTGGTTGTTAGTTGCAACACATTGTTTCTGTGTAATATTGTTACCATGGTACCTTGGCTACTGGAAGTTGGGGGTGGGTCTCCAGGTGCTTTTTGGAGGGAAATGCAAGGGTGAGTTTGAACTGCCAGAAGTATATGGATTCTTTCCCATTTTAATGCATCACTTTTGCTCATATATTCCCTGACTTGACAGATGCCACAACTGTGAAGTTTATCATCTTAAAGATGTCATTCTGGGTAAATATAATTGTAGGGGATACACAGGTGAGATGGATTCCATAGTAAAGCATACTACAAGAGTTTAGAGATATTGATTACTAATATGTACAGATGTTCTGCTGTAAGCTAGAGTGTGAATTTATATACCTAGGAGGCTCTCCTAATTTTTTTTTATTAAATGTGAACTGCCATTTCAGTGGCTACGTTTTCTGTTCCTAGCTGTATTTTGTGGTATGCTTGTTAGAAATGTTTAAAATGTAGAATTTGTTTAAGAATAAGAATGTAAACTATGTTGGTCTGGTCTGACACAAGTTTTATGAAAAGCGGCACAATAACATAGACAAAGTAAATAGAAACAGGAGCGTGCACTTAACATGGGCACCTGTTATCACTGGATATTATCCTGCTTAACAAGTCTGGCTTCAAGTTTAGGCATTCTGCTACTGACACCTCTGGCATTCAGCAACACTACCTAGATATTGTCAGGACTGGAATTTGTTATGTTGGGATGTTTAACAGATGAATTCAGCCTAAAACTCCCTTCAGTCTCCAACCAGTCTCCACTCAACTCATTAAGACCCTACTTAGGAAACTAAGACCCACCACCCTGGCTGCCGGCCTCCTCCCAGCTGACTACTTACAAAAGGCTGCAGATGCAATTGCATACCCCATCTCTGTCCTTATCAACTGAACCATATCAGAAGCCATCATCCCCAACATATGGAAAATCTCACATGTTATACCTCTTCACAAGAGGGGCAGTTCCACCAAACTGTCTAACTACAGGCCCATAGCAATTTTGTCACCACTAGCTAAGATCATGGAGAAGTGTGTTCATATTCAACTCATGAAATATCTCACACAGAACAAACTACTATCCAACTCGCAACATGGCTTTAGGCCTATTCACAGCACCACAACAGCCCTCCTCTCTTTCACAAACACTATAAACCACAACTGTAACAATAACGTACTGACCTCCGCTCTCTTCCTAGACCTATCCAAGGCCTTTGACATGGTGGATCACAAAATGCTAATGAACAGCTTGGAGGCCTACAACTTAAACAAACAGGAATCCAATGGTTTGATTCCTACCTACAAGGCAGGCAACAGACAGTACTGTGGCAGGGTAAACTCTCCTCACACCTCCCCATCAGACTTGGAGTCCTCCAGGGCTCAATACTAGGTCCCCTTCTTTTCTCCATCTTTATAAATGAACTTAGCACAGTCATACCGGAGGCTACCTGCATTCAATATGCAGATGACTCGAACTTGATCTGCTCTGCCATCACCCCAGCAAATCTTACCACAATAACCTAAAGCACCTTCAACAAGGTTGAAAAATGGCTATTAAACCAATGTCTAATACTAAATCCCAACAAAACTAAGTTACTTCTCTTCACCCCAACGTATAGGACCACCTCGCCACTGTTCAACATAACAGCTAATAATGGTACCATCATCTCCCCAGCAACCCAAACTAAACTGCTGGGTGTCACGATCGACAACAACCTCAGGTTTGATGTTCACATCAATCAAGCTATAAAAACTATCAATAAAAAATTCAGTAGTCTCTATAGGATCAAATCATTCCTCACCCCACAGGCTAGAATTGCAATAGCCTGCTCCCATCTTCTGTCTAACCTTCTTTATGCATCCCCTCTCTTCTCCCACTTGAGCAGAACCAGTCTTAATAAATTGTCATCATGTTACAACCACATTGCCAGATTTGCAACTGGCACACCCTACCGTACCCACCACTGCCGGAACCTAAATCTCCTGGGTTGGCTGGAACTACCCCACCTCCTACAGCTCAACCAGCTCATAGTTGCCCATAAAATGCTCCACCATCCAGCAATTATTCCGGCCCTAAGAAACATAATCTGCCCCTACAGCAACAATTGAACACTCCGCTCATCCACCAAACTCCTAGTACTTACAATCAAATCCAACCATGCTGCGGGCGACTCCCTCTTCACCAACTCTGTCGGTAAAAACTGGAACTCACTACCAGCTGACCTTACCCTAGAGTCTTCACCAAGGATATTTAAACACAAATGTAAAAGCCACCTCAAATCGCACTGGATATGTCCCTGTACCAACCCGACTAGTACCCCACACATCCCTGCACCTCGCTTTTAATAAATGTCCTTACCCATCCATTCCTCTTCATCTAACTAGGGATAACCTTCACGAAAGCTACTCAATGTATTGACTGTGTAAATAAATTATCTTAAACCCAAGGTAATATGTTATCAATAGCAATTACTTGAATTGAAATGTAAGCCTCAGGCCTCATGGATGGTTGTATTACTATGTCTGTAATCTGCTTGTATGTCTGCAACCTCAATTATTGGACTATGTATTTTTGTAATGCCTATAACCTAAGTGCAATGTTCCTAGTATTTGTAATATGTATATGTAACTTGGAGCTTTTCACCACGGGGACTCCGCTGAAAATGGACATGTATCCAGTCGGACCATCCCGGTTAACAAATGTAAAATAAATAAATAAATAAAACAGACACTATGGAGTTAACATGATTTTTACCCAGTACATGAAAAATGAGGAGCTAGACATGCAGGCTGTACTTGTCAAAAGTCCGCTGAACATTTTGACCCACAGAGACACACTGGATCCATTTGAATGACACCAATTTACTAACCAAATACTGAAACCAATTATTTTATCACTGTATTTAAACATCATTGCTGGTGAATATAAAATGCTGCTCTATGTCAGGATCTTGTCTTCTTCAAAGACATGAGGAGCAAGTTTAAGCATCTCTCTACATCACCACCAAGATGGAACACCAAAGATTATTCACCACTATGTGGGTAAATGTTAGAGTTAACTGTTTTAGATTAAGAATTAGAATTAGAATGAGAATTTTAAGGCAAATATTAGGCATTTATTACATTTATTCATTGTTTACAGTACAGCCAGGAGGTCGACTTTGGTTGCCCGTGGCACCGAAAGAGTCACTATATGATATACTTCCTATGCAGCCCCAAGACAATTTCTGTTCACTCAATGCAAGCCAGAAGGTTGGACACCCATGCTGTAGGCCAACAGAAAAACAGTAGTGAATGCACAGACATTTGAATGTAAAGGACACCAACAGCACAGAGGTATGAAGAATGATGGGAGCTGAGATGGCCTTACTGAGGGTGTGTGGGGGGAGTGAATGCCTAGAAAAAATATAAAATTATGCATTTTCTTTATTGTTACCTGAATAATATGAGTGTTGTGACTGTAGTTACCTGAATAATATGAGTGCTGTGACTGCACCTGTGGGCTATAACTCATAAAACATATTCAATTTTAGGTATAAGGTTGATTCCAGTATTTGCTCTTGATTCCATGGTGAGGTAGTTGGAGACCCTAAAGCAACAATTTATTTGCTTGAACAAATTTGCAAACTTACATTTCTTGGTTAAGGGTTAGATTACAGTTATGCCAAAGGCACAAGTACTTGTACTTAATGAACCTAGCAAATGAAAATGTTTAACTGGTTAAAAAAGCATGTGAGTTATTTTAATGAAGGAGGCATGTCCATATGTATAGTACTGTTATGCCAGACATGGTGGGTACAGTCCTTTGTCTTAGCTGCTAGATCAGAACAATATACCATGCAATCTTCTGGTAATAGAGGCAAAGGTGCTTTTTACAAAATTATTCACATCGAGACATAAAAAATTACTAATGAAAAGTGAGTATTGTGCACCGGAAAAGAGAAACAGTCTACTTTAATAAATGGGAAGTAGGCAGGGGTGGTGCTTTGCACCTAGCTCTGCATTTATTGCTGAGGGAACCCAGTTTTTAAATAAAACAAAATATACTTAAGAAGTGAGAAAGAAAAGCATGTTTTGATCATATCTTGAGCACCTTGTTAAAGTAATGTTTTTAAGTGACATGAAATATTTAGTATTGTTTTTTTTTTTCTATTAAAAAGGCATGGTCTGAGTCACTAAACTGATATGATTCATTTTTCAGGGAGCATTCTTCTTCCCATAATTCACTGTATGTCCCCATAATGTGAATGCATTGCTCTCCCATTTTCTGTATCCATTCCAATGACTTCCAGAAGCCCAGGTTATTTTCTTTGAGACTCTTAAAAGACAGCGTCAGTAAACTTGATTTTATGTATTTTTTATTTTAATAATTCCTTTTGATTTCTGTTAGAAGCAGGTTTCTATACAGATATTCAAGTTTCCTTTTCTTTCTTTTTGTTTTGTTTTGTCTGTTTATTAAGCAAGGAACAATGGCTAAATGAGTTGTTTTTGTAAAGTCTTTAAGTGTGGTTGTTGTAATTACCCCTTACCCACTAATTCAGTGACTCAGGTATAGGTGTTAATGTTTCTGTTCTGCATGCTTACACTAACCACTCATCTGTGAATTACAATTTTTATGTTGACTTAACTTGCCGCCATGTTTCGTATAAGGAATCAGATATTGTGACAAATTCCAAAAGGAAATAACATGAGATTTCAAACAAAGAAAAAATAGCACACAAATTCATGAATTAGGTACAGACTTAAAATAATTTTGTCTTTGTAGGCGATGCTGCAAAAGTCAGAGTAAATGGAAGGAAAGCACTTCCTGGTGAGGAAACATTGACATTTGCATGTGTCTGGTTGTTAAATAAGCAACTAGGTGTGATTTGCTCTGGGTGGATAACAACAATGTTTCTTCAAACTCTAGATGACTTGTAAGTTTCTGAGGAAGGCTGTAATCACATACCATGATCATATAGCTTCTGAAAAACTACAGGTCTTAAAGAATTTAGCAGAAGGGAAATAGCAGGCCACAACAAACTACAGAAAACTAGACAAAACAATTGTGGTTGCCATGGTGTGCAATACAGTTCCAAATGAAAGTATTTTCAATGAGTTTAGTAAGTCTTTCATTATAGTACCATTGATAGGGAGTTGACAGTTATACTGCTCAATGCTGCTTGCATGCCAGGAAGAAAGAAAGCAGTTCATTTACAGAAGTAGAAACATGACAAGTGAAGACTGCCAAATGGATAGCATCTGGAAGTTTGGTGGTTCATCAATAACTATGTCAATATGTACATTTGGCTCTCTGATGAGTTCAGATCAGGATACTGCATGACTTTGTACTTGGTGCTATCTCACACTAAGACTAGTTCTAATAATTTTTTTCTTTTCAATTTCTTTATATGCATGTTATCTTCTTAGTTAACAATGCATAGATTTTTACTTAATATTCACATACAATAGTTTTAGTGCTTGTTGATGAGACAACAGAAGTACAAGACCATATTCTTCATATACAAGATTTTTTTTCAACGAATGCTATGTGCTCAGTAAAACTTTCTCCATGTTGAGGTGAAGGAAAAACAGACATGGACATTGATCACTGCAGTGGCTCTGCTGGACAGAGGCACAGGGAACTAATGGCTCTGCTGGACAGAGGCACAGGGAAGTAATCTAAGGGGCCGGCAAAAGCCAACACATTCTGGCTAGGCTTACAGATGCCCTCAGGCAGATAGCCTAGTACTTACCTATGAACCTATGGCCAATTCTTCAATGAATGCTATGCACTCAGTGACACTTTCTCCATGGTGAGTGAAGGAAAAACTGACATGGCCAAAGAAAAGTTAGCCAATGTAATGACATTATCTATTGGGTAATACACTTATAAGTCACTGTAATTTGCTAATGAGTGGACAAAATAAAAGTCCACCCCAGTGAACCATCTATGCTTTTTTCATCAGGCAGTCATTATCCTGATCACTTCATGCGCATTTATATTTGCAAAGTGAATGTTTTGATAAGGTTACAAATCCCTATAAATTGTTTCAAAGTTTGGCGACAAAACTGTCACTGGCAGGGGATATAGGAATGATTCCATATCGTTCTAAGTCCAAAAGGCATCCTTCTCAAAAATAAATACAGTTCAGAGGGTAAAGTTCTTTGCTTCAAATCTTTATGGCATGTAGGAATTTCCTGACAGTCTGCTAGGTAATAACACCAAAGACTATCAAGTGTAAATATTCGGTGTTGAACTAAAATAAAAATCATGATTGCTTGAATGCCAGCAAGTATTTCCTTCTTTAAGAGGTAGCATTAAGATTATTCTGCAAGACTGATATACAAAGCAGATTGGCTGTTCATCAGCACAGAGGTTTTGGCTATGACAGTGCTCCAGAATACCTAGGTTTAATTAGCAGCCCAAGTGCTGGAAGAGATCACAAGGCAAAACGTGGATTTAGCAAATTATGACAACATCTCATTGTGAGGGTGTCTCTATCATTAAGAAGATCCATTGCAGATTCTGTAATTGGAAAGCTCAGGACCACAACACATGCAATTATGGAGTCTGGGTGTAGGGTACATGCACTTTCCATGGGGTGCCTATCTATTCCAGATGGAATCATGTGTATGTGAAAATGTACAATCTCCCTGCATCCAGCATAGTGGGTATTGTCCATATCTATTCTGACAGTGGGGTACTGCAAGCACACAAAAAAGTCTTCCAAATGCAGGATCAGCTATGTTTTATCAAGTTCCAACTCAGTGAGGACAGAGCTCATGGATTTCAGAAAGTGTTTTTAGCAAGGGGCTAGCCCCTTGCATCCTCATGTTGGGGGCTTTGCTGCCACCCACATACTTAAATATACTGACTTAATGATCACACGGAAAAGATAAAATACCACTGAGAGTTAATCTTTGCAAGTGTGTGCATAGAACACTCACAGGAAGTGATTTTTATGGTGAAGTTCACTCAGTGATATTCAAATCAGTGAGTTAAAACTGGTGATCTGAAACTTTGTTCGATGAATATTCACTGGCTTCTTGGTTAGTGTGATGTCCCTCCTCTGGCCCAGTGATCAAGGAGCTTCAGTCTTCACCACTGACACCAGTGGAAAGTGTTCAGTGTGAGAAAAATAGGCACACACAGTATTTTCAGATACAGTCCTCTGCACGAAGTACAATTTCCCATAAAAGCACACAGGGAAAGCACACTCCAGTCCTGGTGCTGCGTTTCCTCTCCAGGCCCAAATAAGGCTCCCCACTGACTACTACAGAGCTGAGTCCTTAGCCGGATATTCCAAGCCAAGTCCTCCACCACCCTCTCTGTGAAATCAGTGCTCTCAGTGTCACTGTTTAAGGTAGCTATCATACACACTCTCTTTGAGATCTGATTTTCACACACACACACACACACACACACACACACACACACACACACACACACACACACACACACACACACACACACACACACACACACACACACACACACACACACACACACACACACACACACACACACACACACACACACACACACATGCACACACACTTGGGAAAAGCTGGCACAGCTTACCCGCTCTGTCATCTCCACCCAGATTATAAGGTAGATTCGCTGCCACCAGACCACCTGACACCAGCTACTTTAAGGCTCTTACCAGGGTACCCAATTACACTTATTAAAATTACTCTTAAAGTTTAAATATTTTCAAAAAGACCAGCCACAATGAAAGGTATAGATACAATTAATAATAAATAATAAAAAAGAAAATATGAAAATACTAAATATCTATTAAGAATAAACACCAGAGTTTCAACCACAGGAAATATAAAAAAAACAACACAGATGGAAAGACTCAGACAGATAGAGAAAAAATAACTTTTAGCTATTCTCACTATATTTTTTAACTGATTGAAGAATTACTGTTTCCTAGTTACTCAAGCAAGGCAAATTGAAAGTGCATGAGTGTCTTCTCAGGTCCAAAAACAGGGTGCACCCTTCACATCTCTTACTAGTATTCAAATACAATTTCAGTGCTGGCTACAGGATGACATCACATCTCATCACCTGACTCTGGTGTTCCCATACCACTCTCTCATTAGAAACTGAGCCAGGATCTGGCACTGATGTGTCACAATACACACATTGAACTTTAGCTAAGGTTTATTACAGCATCTGGAAACTGTAAAACAATGTCAACACTTCCACCCTCCCTGCAGAAACTAACAAACCATTTTCTGTCACCCTAGGGTAGCAAATAGTTCACTACTAAGGACAATAGAGCAGGATCCCAGCCCAGGCATTTCACAGATATTGTGTCTCTGGCTGCATTCAGACCTGTGAAATAAAATCTTTATGGGCTAAACCAAGTTATTTAATTTCAAGCTATTTTTCTTAAAGTTAGTTGGACTGAGCTTAACCTCTTTCCTTCCAGTTACAACAGTACAGTTTGACATATATGTATAGTTCTTTCCTGTCCACAGAACCCACTGTTGATACATTTTTAACAGAAAAAACTTTACAAATACATTTTAACACAAGTATCTGTGCAAATTGGTTTTATATTCAAATGGCATATAATTCTTTACAAAACTCCAGCTAGATATGCTGGCATCTGTTATACATGCACTGCTCTAGTCTCCCTGACACAGCTGTTACTATCTCACATCATCACAGTTAGTTCAAAAGTAAAAACTATATGCACAGCTCATGCATTCATAGATTGATGGGTATTTACTTTTACTAGATTAATGACCACAAGAGCCTTTTTAAGTCTAACCATGCATCCCAAATCTCTGATGAGTTCTCATTCCCTTGATAACTATAAGCAGGGGCTTGGAAAAAGAAGCATTTACAAGCAGGGGCCTGGCAGCTTGTAAATGGTTAAACTCCCAAGCCCCTGCTGGTAAATGCTTCTCTTTTCAAGCCCCTTCTTACACTTATCAAGGGTACGAAAACTCATCAGAGATTTGGGATGCATGGCTAGGCTAATGACCACAATGGCCTTTTTAAGCCTAGCCATGCATCCAAAATCTCTGATGAGTTCTTGTACCCTTGATAAGTGTAAGCAGGGGCTTGGGAGGGGAAGCATTTACAAGCAGAGGCTTGGGAGACAAATCATTTACAAGCTGCCTAGATCCATTAGAGACATAGGTGCCAAACCAGGGATAAATTTCCTGTTTCCCATCAAAATGTCCAAGATATACTTAGGTTCATAGGTTCATAGGTTGGTACTAGACTATCAGCCCTTGGGCCTATATAAGCCTAGCCATAACAATTCCCTGGCTGTTTCTTCCCACACTATTTACTTCCCTGGACCCCTGTCTAGCAGGGCGACTGACGTGATCCCCGGGGTGAATTTCCTTTCTCCTATCCAATCGTCAAGGTTCCTTCTGAAGAGGACCAAAGAGGCACTCTGCTTGACATGTATGGGCAATCTATTCCAGAGTCTGGGGAGTCTCTGGGTCAGGAACCTATCCCTCCAGCATGTTTTGTTTATTGTGATGACAAGGTTTAGATCCCTGGAGCGTGTGGCTCTGAGGGATTGGGATTTCTTTAAGTGTAGCATGTCTAACAGCTCTGGGTTTGACATGGCCTTGTATGTTAAGCAAAGATCACTTCTGAGTAGACGATATGCGACAGAGTATAGCTGGAGTTTTTTAAGGCGGTCAGCGTAGGGCATCTGCTTTAGGCCTGTGATTCTTTTAGTGAGGTATTTCTGTGGCCTTTCCAGTTGTTGCAGATGTCTTGAGAGGTACATACCAAACGGGGCATTGTATTCTATAATGGGTCTAATGAGGGATGAGTACAGTGGGACAATGACCTCCTTTTTCTGGATGAAAAGCCCTTAGTGATGAGGTGTGCCACATAGAAGGATTTCCTGACTGTTGTGGCAATGTGGTTATCGAAGGTGAGACCACTGTCCACCTGTGTCCCTAAGTCTCTTATCAAACTTTCAGTGTTTAGTGTACTGCCACCTATATGGTAATTCACGGATACATGTTTTTCCCAAAGGGATAACTATACATTTCTTGGCATTGAGCTTGAGCCCATGGCTCTGGCACCAAGCATCTGTTTCTGTAAGGCCCTTTTGTAGAGTATCCACATCATTTGGGGATTCAATAATGGCTCCCAGTTTGCAGTCATCTGCAAACTTTGTTATCCAGAGTCCCTTATTGTTGGCCTGTACTTCAGAGAATTAGATGCCAAACAAGAGCGGTCCCAGGACTGAACCCTGAGGTACTCCACTTGTCACTTGTCTGGAGCTGGATTTGGAGTCGGCTACTTTTACAGTGTGGGTTCTATCAGTAAGCCAGTTAGCAACCCATTGGGTGATGTAGGGATTAATGCCCAGCTTAGTAAGTTTATCTATGATTCCAGAGTGGGGGATGGTGTCAAAGGCCTTGGTAAGGTCTAGATAGGCTGTGTGGACCACCTTACCCTTGTCCATGGCTCTGGAGACTGATTCGAAGAAGTCAATCATGTTCAGGAGACAAGATCGGCCCTTCACAAATCCAAACTGGGTGGGGTCCAGTGTTTGAAGGTTGCCAATGTCTTTGTTTATAAGTTCCATGATAATACGCTCCATGGCCTTGCAGATAAGGCTTGTCAGACTGATGGGACGGTAGTTTCTGGGATCCAAGGTGGATCCCCCCTAGTGGAGTGGGATAACTGTAGCTGTGCGCCACTCAGTGGGCACGAAACCTGAGGTGAGGCTATGATTAAACATGACACTTAAGTGAGGTGCCAGTTCATATTGTAGTTCATGTAGTACACAGCCCGGGATGTCATCTGGTCCCATGGATGCTGTATTCTTAGCTTTGGAGAGTGCGTTTTTTACCTGTGTGGCCATTATTACCGGAATTTGGCAATCGTCCGGTATTGAGATGGGCCATTTAGGGGGTGAGAGGGGGTGAAGTTGGCACTGCATCGATCTGCCAGGATATTGGCAATATCCTTGAGATCAGTATATTTAATGCCATTCTGTTTTAGCTCAGAGCAGATCTGAGCATTGCCATTTAGATTCTTGACATAGTTATAGAATGCCTTGTTGTTGTCTTTGGAATCTTTGGCAATTTTATTTTCGTAACTAGCTTTGGAGGATTTTATGAGGGATCTCAGTTTCTTACTGAGGCTGGTAAGGAAGTTTTTTGCATCCTGGGATTTTCCTCTTTTTTGCAACAGTTTCTTCCTTTTGTTGTAAAGTTTGTTTATGGCAGGGGACCACCAGATTGGCTTCTTTTTTTTGGAGGAGAGCATCTTGGTTCTATTTGGGATGGCACGATTTATGCATGAGTGGATGTGCTCATACAGTGTCTTAGTGTAGGATTCAGCAGTTGAACTTTCAGCTCCCGTCTGCATGGGTGTCATGAAGTTTGTCACTTCTTACTTGAGTAGCATAAAGTTGGCTTTGGAGAAGTTTTTTATGGAGGTTTCCTTACTGGGGGGTGGGATGTGGATGTTAAGGGTGATTAGCTTATGGTCAGACGTGACTAACGAGGGGGTGATCATAGGTGTGGAGCATCGATTTCCCATGTTGGTAATGACCAGGTCTAGGATATTGGAGCCCCTGGTGGGACTATGGATTAGTTGATCCAGGGTGTTGGAATTTATGAATTCCAAGAACCGTTGGGCAAAGATGTTGGTATATGAGTAGCTTTCTCAGTTAATGGCAGGGTAGTTAAAATCACCCAGTATTAGGGTTAGGGAGGAATGCTGCTTCACATGCATGGACAGCCTGTTCCAGGCAAGGGGTAGTCTCCGAGATGCATACCTGTCTGTCCTGCAGGTCCTATTTATATCACAGACAAGGTTTAAATCTTTAGAACAGGTAATTCTGGTGCTGTTTGTTTTGCAAATATGCAAGAGGTCCATCAAAGTAGGGTCTGAAAATGCCTTATATGCCAGGCATAGATCTCCCCTCAACAGCTTGTAGGGACAGAATACAGGGATAGGGCTTTGAAGTGGTGTGCATAGGACATGTCACTTACGCCCTGCATTCTTTTAATTAGGAGCATTCACAGACATACCAATTGCTGGATATGCCTGGTTACATACATACCAAAGGAGACACTTTACTCAATGATAGGTTTGTTGAATGCTGAATACAATGGAATAATGACTTCCTTGGACCTAAATGCCATACCTTTGTTAATAAGTTGCACAATCCAGAATGATTTCATAACTACTGTAGGACAAATCATGTTCAAAGGCTAGATTGCTTTCTCTGTGTGTCACCAAGTCTCTGACTTCAGGGTCATCTCTTAGGGGTATGTTGTCAGCATGATAGTTACCAGGGGTGGATGGCTTCTCAAAGGATACTATTATGCATTTCTTGGCATTTAGTTTTAGTTCATGGCTCTGGCATCAGTTATTTGTCTGTGTCAGCCCTTCATGGAGAACACCTATGTCGGGTAGGGATTCAATGACAGCTCCTAATTTGCAATCATCTGCAAATTTAGTCAGCCATTGACTTTGGCCTTGACTTCAAAGAAGTAAATGCCAAAAAGGGCCAATGTCAGGACCGATCCCTGAGTGACTCCACTTTTGACTGGCCTCTTTGTAGTGGTGGACTCACCAATTCTAACTTCCTGGGTCCTGTCTGTGAGCTTGCTGGCTATCCATTGGATGACATAAGGGTCTGTACAAAACCTTTTGAGTTAGTCAACAATGCCTGAGTGGGGATTTGAGTCAAATGCCTTGGCCAGGTCAAGGTAGGCAGTGTGAACCATTTTACTCTCATCCGTTGCTTGGTGACCTTCTCAAAGAACTCCACCAAGTTGAGTAGGCATGAACTGTCCTTGATGAAACCAAACTGGGTTGGATCCAGTGTCTGGAGGTTTCCTATGTCATTATTAATCATTTCCATGATAATTCATTCCATGTCTTTGCATATAACACTAGTGAGACTTATGGGTCTGTAGTTTCCAGGTCTGTAGATGGTCCACCTTTGTGTAGACAGAGGGATCAACGTTGCTGTTCTCTATTCATGAGGCATGAAGCCTGTTTGGAGGCTACAGTTAAATATCAATTCCAGAGGGCCTGATAGGTCATGTTTCAGACTACTTACAAGTCATCCTGGGATATTGTCTGTGCCCGCTGATACAGTGTTTTGGCCTTAGAAAGAGCTTTAAGGACCTGTTCCCTAGTGATAGCAGGGGGAGCTATATTTGATGGTATTTCCTAATAGAAGGTTGAGGGGAACAGAGGGGTAAAGTTGGAGATGAATTTGTCATCCAGTAGGTTTGCTATATCTTCTGACTCAGTATAGGTGGCTCCATCAACAATGAGCTCATTGCGTATTACCTTTGAGGTTGCAGACATAGTTAAAGAATGCCTTGTGGTTGTCCTTAACCTGGGAGGCAAAAGTTACTTCAAATTTGTCTTTGTTAGACTTTATTTGTCCACTGAGTTGTTTGCTTAGTTTGATGAGAATGCTTTTATCCTGTTGGGTGCTGCAACTTCAATTTTTGCCATGATTTTCTTCCTTCTGTTATACAGCCTATTGATGTTGTGATTCTGCCAGGGTAGTTTGTTTTTTGAGTTAGTTCTGTACTTTTTTTCTAGTGGCTACAGCTGCCTCTGTGCAGCTATTAACATCCTTGTATAGGGTTTCTAACAGTTCTCCATAGGCAGCAGTGTCCTCTGGGTTTATGGGGGCTTGAAATTTTGCCATCTATTACTTAATAGTTGGAGGTTAGCATTAAAGTCATTCCTAAATATTCCAGGATTAGCTAGGGTTCCAAGTTTTATTTTACTTCAAGGGAGACCATTTTGTGGTCTAACCTTACCAGAGAAGACATTACACAAGGGGTTGTGCAGCACTCTCCCATATCAGAGAGGACCAAATCCAGTATGGTTGCACCCCTGGTTGGTGTATTGACAATCTAGTCTAGCAAGTTTGTGTTTACAAAATCCAGGAATCTCTGTGCCTGTACTTTTTATATTGTATATGATTCCCAGTTAATAGTGGGGTAATTAAAGTTGCCCATTAATAGGGTATTAGGTTGGTTAGTGAGTGTTTCCAATAAGTTTAAATACATGGTATGGGTTTCCGGGGTCATAGAGGGTACCTATAGCTTGCAAGGAAGTAGTATGGGCATTGCATTGTCCTGTCTGACCAAACTTGAGGTATAGTTATTTTTGATGTAAATCGAGACACCTCCACCTTTAGTCCATATTTGGGTAGTAGCTGGTCTAAATTTGTGGAAAGCATTATAACCTTGCACTGTCGGTGTGCTCTCCATGGCTTTAAACCATGTCTCAGTGATCCCAGAAATTTCAGCATTCCCTAGGTTGATGAGAGCTTCTAGGTAGTGGAGTTTTTTGTTTAAACTCCTAACAGTGAGCAGTAACACCTTTAGATTTTTTTGTTTTTGATTTGCTATGCCAGAAGCACTTCAATATGGTATTGCTTAAAAATGACACTATGGGGGGGACAACATTTTAGCTAACACTGGAAAACCTAGAGCGGAGAAGTGCAGACCATCCCTGGCAAAGCAGCGTGGTCAATGGGAAGTTGTCTGATGAAGTCTGATGGTAGAGGACAAAAAACGCAGTGATAAAAGATAAAAGTTAAGTATTTCATATATTTAAATTGTATTTGTACATTTCTGTATTTTATTATAAAGACTGGTACAGAGAAGCCTGGTTTGTTTGGAATATTTTCCTGCACTTCTTAAGTATCCAGTTGTTTGTTTCTGTGGTCGGTGTTTTCCACTCTAGATACTTGTTTCCACACATTGTTTTGAAAGCAGCATGGTCTGTTGAACATCTCCTTCCATGCTGACAAATATTGCATCCCCTTAGACTGACTCCAGAAACTAAACCAATTATTAAAGTCAGTCATCTTTTGTTCATATTGTGGCATCATCCGTGAAGAAGGAAAATGCTGCTCAGTGCTAAGCTCATGCCAGCCTGAGACACATATTCCGAGAGCTCTAAGATGTCTCTCTTCATATATATTCTAGGGAGGTACATCTCAGGTCATTTATGCACACATGGATGATGACTATGTAATACTGGTACTTGTGGTCCAATGACCTGAGTGCATGTGTAATGTGGTGGATCCTGGCCCTGATAAGCAACTGACTGTGACTTTCTCCTTAGAGAGAGAAATCAGTGTGTCTCATGATGGAGTCTCCAATGACCAGAATGTTGGACTGTGTGGTGGCTCGCCTTATGAGCTTAGAAGTAGAGTCTCCATGAGATGTGGCTGTGTGTGTTGATGTGGTTGCCTTTTTAAAAGAGTGCATTCAGGACTGCTGGGGGTATTTATGTGTACTTCATCTACGGAGTCTTTGGGGTTTTGGAAGGTTAAATTTAAGTGCCTCAGCATATGTGACTCATTGTGTCTGCTTTAAATAGTGTGTGATAAGTGAAGAGTGTCCTTCTGACAATCTTATTGACATTAGCCGTGCTTTCATGTGAGAGCTTTGCCTCCAGTGACATTGTGTAAAGACATCTCTCACATACAATATCAGTTTGTTTGAGAATTAACTGAAAGTCAGTAAATGTGAGGCAATTTCTACATTGCCTTAGGATGCCCATATTCACCAAGTGATAATGGAGATAGTGGGAAAGTTCATATCCATAGAAACAAACCCTCTTCTATTGATTAGACAGTTGGAGTGAGAATATAAAGTAACATCAGGAGTATCTGGTTTGCAACTCTGGGGGTAATGCTTGTCACTGCAAACTAGTTGTGCTCTGTGCAACTAGGTATTAGTGAAATTTCAATGGTGTTGTACATGAACGATGTCAATTCAAGATGTCTGTGTCTATATAGGCACTGCCAAACACTTTAGGAGAAACTAATAGGTAGATTCTGATGATTTATGGATGAAGCATTTAGGCAAATATTCTTATGTTGAGTTTGGCAGCAGTAACTCAAGCTATATTTACTGAAAAGAAGGAATTAGCATGTGAAGAATGATGAAAAGGGGGAGTCACCTGAATGGCTACTGCCTGGATACTACTAGTGTTGGTTTTCCCACAGCATCATGCTGCTGGGATACAATGCTCCTTTGCTTTTTCTCACACCAGAAGCAAAACAGTATCATGAATCCCGAGATGATAAGCAGGCCACAGGCTCTTTGGTGATCCAGCAGCCTTGTCCCAGATGATGCAAGTGTCTGTAGGCTTGTCGTAGCCTTTTCTTGGTAGATGCCTCAAATAGCAACTAGGTCAGTCAGAAAGGTCAAACACAGACATTCAGTGCCCGATCAGAAACAGTCAGGAATCAATACACTTTTCTCCTTCTCTCACCAGGAGCAAAATAAAAGAAGAAATTTCAAGCTGGCACTTATGAAGCAGTTCTGGTCATCAGCAATCTCCATCAAATAATGTCTTTATGCTCCTTTTCTCACCAGGACCAAAACAGAAGCACTAATCCCAATATGAGAGGCAGTATCATGTAATTTAATTTACTGTATGTGGGAGAAACAGTATTCCCATTTGAAGTTAAGATCAACAAATGCATTAACTGTTTACTGAGCCACAGAAAAGATATCCCTAGATTACATCCATCTCAGGTTATTGTACTATGTCCCAATAAGTCTGCTGTTAAGACGTAAAGAAATAGTTGATGCTAAAAAAACATTCTGGAGGCAGAACAAATTTATTTGTGAAAAAAACTAGAATGTGATAGAGTCTATAGGCACTTAACCATAGGTTCATAGGTTGGCACTAGGCCATCGGTCCTAGGGTCTATACAAGCCTAGCCAAACAATTCCCCGAATATTTCTTCCCACAATATTTACTTCCCTGGACCCCTGTCTAGCAGGGTGACTGATGTGATCCCCGGGGTGAATTTCCTATCTCCCATCCAATCATCAAGGTTCCTTTTGAAGAGGGCCAAGGTGGCGCTCTGTTTGACATGTATGGGCAGTCTATTCCAGAGTATGGGGAGTCTCTGGGACAGGAACCTACCCCTCCGGCATGTCTTGTTCATTGTGATGACAAGATTTAGATCCCTGGAGTGTGTGGCTCTGAGGGATTGGGATTTCTTTAAGTGGAGTATGTCCAACAGCTCAAGGTTTGACATGGCCTTGTATATTAAGTAAGGATCATTTCTCAGTAGACGATATGCCACAGAGTATAGGTGGAGTTTTTATAGACGGTCAGCATAGGGCATCTGCCTTAGGCCTGTGATTCTTTTAGTGAGGTATTTCTGCTGCCTTTCCAGCTGTTGCAGAAGTCTTGTGAGGTACATACCAAATGGGGCGTTGTACTCTATAATGAGTCTAATGAGGGATGAGTACAGTGGGACAATGACCTCCTTTTTTTCTGGATGAAAAGCCCTTAGTGATGAGGTGTGCCACATAGAAGGATTTCCTGACTGTTGTGGTGATGTGGTTATTGAAGGTGAGACCACTGTCCGCCTGTGTCCTTAAGTCTCTCATTGCACTTTCAGTGTTGAGTGTACTGCCACCTGTGTGGTAATTCATGGGTACATGTTTTTTTCCCAAAGGGAATAGCTATACATTTCTTGGCATTAAGCTTGAGCCCATAGCTCTGGCACCAAGTATCTGTTTCTGTAAGGCTCTTTTGTAGAATATCCACATCATTTGGGGATTCAATAATGGCTCCCAGTCTGCAGTCATCTGTGAACTTTGTTAGCCAGAGTCTCTTAGTGTTGGCTTGTACTTCAAAGACGTAGATGCCAAACAAGGGCGGTCCCAGGACTAAACCCTGAGGTACTCTGCTTGTCACTTGTCTGGAGCTGGATTTGGAGTCGGCTACTTTTACAGTCTGGGTTCTGTCAATAAGCCAGTTGGCAACCCATCGAGTGACGTAGGGATTTATGCCCACCTTAGTAAGTTTATCTATGTTTCCAGAGTGGGGGATGGTGTCAAAGGCCTTGGCGAGGTCCAGATAGGCTGTGTAGACTGCCTTTCCCTCATCCACAGCTCTGGAGACTGATACGAAGAAGTCAGCCAGGTTCAGGAGACAAGATCGTCCTTTCATGAACTCAAACTGGGTGGGGTCCAGTGTTTGAAGGTTGCCAATGTCTTTGTTTATAAGTTCCATGATAATGTGGTCCATGCTCTTGCAGATCAGGCTCATCAGACTGATGAGACGGTACCTGGGATCCAAGATGGATCCCCCTTTGTGGAGTGGGATAACTGTAGCTGTGCGCCACGCAGTGGGCACAAAGCCTGAGGTGAGGCTATGATTAAACATGACACTTAGGTGAGGTGCCAGTTCATTTTGTAGTTCATGTAGTACACAGCCCGAGATGTCATCTGGTCCCATGGATGCTGTATTCTTAGCTTTGGAGAGTGTAGTTTCTACCTGTGTGGCTGTGATTACCAGAATTTGGCACTCTTTTGGTATTGAGATGGGCCCTTTAGCGGGTGAGAGGGGGGGTGAAGCTGGCACTAAATCGATCTGCCAGGATATTGGCAATATCCTTGGGATCAGTATATTTAATGCCATTCTGTTATACCTCAGAGCAGATCTGAGCATTGCCATTTAGATTCTTGACGTAACTATAGAATGCCTTGTGGTTGTCTTTGGAATCTTTGGCAATTTTATTTTCATAACTAGCTTTGGAGGATTTTATGAGGGATCTCAGCATCTTACTGAGGTTGGTAAGGGAGTTTTTTGCATCCTGGAATTTTCCTCTTTTCTGCAGCAGTTTCTTCCTTCTGTTGTATAGTTTGTTTATGGCAGGGGACCACCAGATTGGCTTCTTTTTTTGGAGGAGAGCATCTTGGTTCTATTTGGGATGGCACGATTCATGCACAAGTGGATGTGTTGTACAGTGTCTTAGTGTAGGATTCAGCAGTCGAACTTTCAGCTCCCATCTGCATGGGTGCCATAAAGTTTGTCACTTCTGACTTAAGTAGCATGAATTTGGCTTTGGAAAAGTTTTTTATGGAGGTTTCCTTACTTGGGGGTGAGGGTGGGATGTGGATGTCAAGGGTGATTTCCTTATGGTTAGACCTGACCAATGAGAGTGTGACCACTGGTGTGGAGCATCTATCTTCCCTGCAGGTAATGACCAGGCCTAGGATATTGGAGCTCCTGGTGGGACAATGGATTAGTTGATCTAGGGCATTGGAATTTATGAATTCCATGAACCGTTGAGAAAAGGTGTTGGTACCCGAGTAGTTTTCCAAGTTAATGGCAGGGTAGTTGAAATCACCCAGTATCAGAGTGTTTGGTTGTATCTTAATATTTTCCAGTATGTTTAGTGAGAATCTTGGGACATGGTGGGGGATCTGTAGCAAGCTACAATTTGGATTGCAGTCTTACCTAGTGTTAGTTCCACCTGGAGAATTTAAGATACATTGTGCTGGGCAACTAGCCTGGAGGTGTGAATATCCTTGGTGAATATGGACACTCCTCCACCTTTTGTGATTTGGTCTTGGTTTGGTGGCCAAAAAGTGTGGTAAGAGTTGTAGCCTGGTATTGCAGGGGTGCTCTCTGGAGTCTTGAACAGGTCTCAGTTACTGCACAGATATCAATGTTCTCCATTTTTAGGAGTGCCTTGAGAGAGTGCATTTTGAGGTTTAGACTTCTAGCATCGAGTAGCATTACCTTCAGATTTTGCATGCTTGTATCTGTTATGGCGGTGGTTTTGTCCTTTGAACCTTGCCTAAAAAAGGCACTATAGGGGTGGCAAGAGCTTTAGCCAGTAACCTGAATCCCCAGGGGTGACAGGTGCAGACCATCTCTGGCAAAGCATTGTGGTTTGTCAATCATGTCATCCCAGGCAGAGAGATACTGGATCCCCTTTGAATGACACCAGAAGCTTAGCCAATTGTTGAAGTTGATCATTTTGTCCTTATAGTATGGTATCATTCTGGGTGAAGGCAGGATGCTACTCAGGGCTAGGGTCATACCTGCCTGGGCCACATGATCCGACAGCTCTTCCATGTCTCTTTTCATGTAGTCCAAGGAGGTATGTTTCAAGTCATTCACTCCAACATGGACATTGACAGAGTCGTATTTGTACTTGTTGTGGAGTGACTTGAGTGCATGCATTATGTGGTGGATCCAGGCACCCAACAGGCAGCTGACTGTAATTTTCTCCTTGTTCAGCCTGGTGAGTGGGACATCAGTGTGCCTGACTGTAGAGTCACCTATGACTAAAGTGTTGGGTACATTGTCTTGCCTTAGGGGCTGTTGTTGGGTGGCACACTGGTGTTGTGAGCTATGTGTTACTTTGGTTGTGACTGGTGTTTGTTTGCATTTCAGAGGTCCTTGTTGCTTGGGCAGGTTAATGTTAAGGGCCTCCTCATATGTGGGTTTAGTGTTGCTTTGTGTGGGTGTTGATAGTGTGGGTTTTGAAGGGCTATGTGTTGCTTGAGGTGTAGTGCAGGTGTTAACCTTCTCCTTTTGACTGGCCAGGCAGTATTACTTTTTATAGGGAGGCTATTTTTTTGAAAAAGTCAGCTATACAGAAAAATCGTTCATCTTGCTGAGAATTTCTGTAACATTAGCTGAGAAGTCATTTTCCAGCCACTATACAATTACTAACCTTCTGACCACTTCCACATTCCACTTCTCCACTGTACAATTCCCAAATTCCTTTGCCTTACTCCTTGTGCCTATTTCTGTCATCCCATCTCCTAAATCATCCGATAAACTTTCCTTAGTCAAACCACACCATGTTCTTCTCACTGAAGCATGTCAGAACAGTAAAGATGCATTTGTTCACTGCTCCTTTCAATACTAACATTGCTTACTTGCAATCATTGCAGATGATGAAGTACTAAGAGAAATACTCCTTCTCCCTGACATGTAGTGCTGTCAGCATTAATAACTTTAAATTGAGGATGCAAAGGACACAGCCCCTTGCAATGGTGGCACATATGGCTTTGTCTCTTAAGTGCAGTGATGTTTTTATGTTTTCTGTGTGTGTTGTTTCATTCAGTTTCATCTATAATGCAGTTGAATGGATTTTCACAATTCTGAGATAAAACCCATCTCCTCTTATTACACCCACCCCATATTCCTATAATATTCCTTCCACCAGCAGTCATTCTCTCGTTTCTTAATTACTCCTTACTGATGTTTTCTCCTTCCATACTTTTCCCCTTAGTTTCAGTAATATCTTAGTGAAAAACAACCTATGTTTTTTGAATTTCTTTTATTTTGATGAATATTTATCACTACATAACAGTCTTATTCACTAAGGATAATGCATGAAACTGTGTAAGTACATGTATTCCTGTTGAAAGCTTATATGATTGGAAATATGTGCCTTTCTATTTCTTTATTAAGGTTTTGTTTTCATAAAACAAATGTTATTTAAGTATATTCATACATCTTTAAAACTTATTTTGCATTGGTCTGCGTTTTACAGAGTTGTGCAGGTTAATCACTGCAAAATGATATATTTGAATTGTAGGTACTTGCTACACGAATACTGAAGAATATGGACAATCTACCATTACCTGACATCAGTCCTCTGTCAGATTTTCCCAAGCAGTAAAACAAGTCTTTGGGAACTCCAGTTTCTTTCCATTTCCCAAAAGCATGCCAGTTAATTGATTACTGTAAAATACCCATAAATACTGTATTTACCTCTGCCCCTTAGATTTACTCCATGGCTGAAAAGGGTGATATATCGGTTGAGGTCACTTAACTAGTTAAAAATTAATAAATTAAACAAATAAATAAATACATACATACATAAATAACCCACATCTGTAACTGGTGAGGAGTCTGTCTCTGTGCTGATATTAGGAGCTATAAAGACCCTCTAATTGGTGAGGAGCCTGTTTCTCTAAGGATAGTAGGAGCTGTGTCTGGTTCACCTCAAGAGCAATCAGGTATTGGGGGCCACATCAGGTTCACGCATGAGTGAGTGAAAGGCTAATGGGAAAGGTTTACAGTATATTCACCTGCCAATAGTTCAACTACTTAGTACATCACTGCTGGAGCAGAAGTAAATAGTTTGTGTATGGAAGGCTAATAGCAA
The DNA here is from genome assembly GCF_019279795.1 of Protopterus annectens. Classification (NCBI taxonomy): domain Eukaryota; kingdom Metazoa; phylum Chordata; order Ceratodontiformes; family Protopteridae; genus Protopterus; species Protopterus annectens. The sequence continues at coordinate 1,434,147,934 of NC_056728.1, read as the reverse complement.
CTCCTTAGTTAGATTCCTCTGAACACCAGTTATTCAGTATCTGACAATTATGAAGCTATGAGCTTTGAAGGGAAATTTCCCCTCTGATGCCTTATGCTCTCTTAGTGTTATATATATCTTTAGTAAAACCCTTCAGAATAACAAGAGAAAGAGGGGGATTCTTTTGACTGCAGCATTCTTCCTCTACTGGAAAACAGGATTTAATACAATTTATTGTATCTTAATAAATATCCAAAGAATCCTAATTGATCTAATGATATACATAGCTGTACTTCCAAAGAATAAAGAATACAAAAATTGGCAAGTGCACAAATAATTTGTTACAAGGTGCCAAACCCCTCTGTACATCTAATATGTAGGTTGGGTCCCCAAACCATTAGTCTCTAAGTATATATTATATTTGAGGTTGTCTAGGTAGTACTGAATCTTTCTCATGTGCAGTTTGGTGTTGGGTACCAGGAGGATGTGTACTGGTATAAACTTCATTATCCTCAGGATGTCTTGGGCTGAAAGCAAGATTACCTGCACCACTGTCCTGAGAAAGGCAAGCATTATTTGGATTCTGTCTCTGACATAAAACTCACCTCTTCTCTCATTCTTTTTTTTTTTTGACTCTCAAACTGATTTGAAATTCACGTCCATTCAGTCCTGGAAAAGAACAAGCACCTAACAACAACTGCCAGCTGTATTGATTGTAGTCTGATTTACAGTCAAGAAAGATGCCTCAAGGGGGGAATGTGCCCAAGATGGCTAACTGAGAGCAGCAACTGGTGAAAGGTCTGTGACTGAAAACTTTTTTTCTGACAGAAAATTTAATTAAAAAATAAGAATTTGGAGATAATTGATAATTATTTATATTCAGCAACAGTAAGAAAAAAGATTTATAGTTCGAATTTCTTCAAAACGTGTAATATTCTGGTCAGAATTTCATTTGCTTAGCTAACAAAGAAGAGACTACAGCATGAGTGACTCAAAAATAGTACTTTGGATTCTTTAGTTAAAAAAGATATTCAGTCATTAATATCTAGAATGCAGGATGTATTGATAAAATGGACCAACTGGATTCTAAAATAGGAAGCTTTAAAGCAGAATGCAGAAAGAAAATGGAACATTTAGAAACTCTTATGAAACAGCGAAATATATAAATTAGTACCATAGAAGAAGCATTAAATGACCAAGAAGGGAGAATAACAGAAGGCGAGTCTCAAACTGAATTGCTTTTAAGACAAAATAACTGGCTTATAGATGAAGTTAATTGCTTAGAAAATATACTGAGAAGAAACAATATCATAATATATGGCATACATGAAAAATATGAGGGAAACAACATAATAAATATTTTAGCAACCTGGTTGCATAAAAACTTGAATTTACCTCAAACTTTGTCTTTTTGAATAGTTAGGGCACATAGATATTTAATAACACCTTCAGAAAAGGAAAACTTACCTCCATGTTCAGTAATTATTAAATTTATATCCAACATGGAAAAAATCAAATATTAAAATCAGCATGTTCTAACCCACCTATTAAAATATGCAACTATCTAATCAGATTTGATAATGACTATTTAAAATAAAGTAATGAATAAAATGAAAACCTGCTCGCCACTTATTAAACAACTTAAAAAGAATAAAATTAAAGCTGCTTTATTGTTTCTTGCAAAGATAGAGATATTTTTTTTCCTGACGGAATTAAAATATTTGACACTTTGGAAGAGGCCTCTACAATTGTTAACAAAAACAAAATTCTCAGTGACACTGAAGAAATGGACTGCAACGTTTCAACCCTCAAGAGACAGTGAGCCGAATTCATGGAAAACTTCTTCCAAAGTTAGAAAGATTAAAAACAAGTGAATTTTATTTTCTGACTACATGAATTTTGCCTATTGAAACAATAGATTTATTATTTAATTAAATGATTTATTTAGGACTATAAACTTCAAAAGAAATATAAGTATATATAAATGCTTTTAACATAAGTATTCTGCATCATAAGGAATACAAGTATTTAGTCTTATTATATCTATAGAGGGCGGCAGAGGTGGTGCAGCAGTTAGCATTGCTGCCTCTTAACAAGAGGTTCCCCGGTTCGATCCTCGGTTGGAGTGCCTTCTGTGCAGAGTCTGCATGTCTTCCTTGTGGTCATGTGGGTTTCCTCCAGGTGTTCCAGTTTCATCCCAAAGACATGCTGTAGGTGGATTGGACACTTTAAATTGGCCCTAGGTGTGAGTGCCTGTGTGTGTGTGTGTGTGTGTGTGTGTGTGTGTGTGTGTGTGTGTGTGTGTGTGTGTGTGTGTGTGTGTGTGTGTGTGTGTGTGTGTGCCTTCTGTGGAAGGTTGAGTGCCAGGATGGCAACTCAACACCGTAAAACTCCACTGCCAACCATGAGCAGACAGGTGATCCACTGTGGCGACCCCTAAGCAGGAAAAGCCAAAAGAAGAAGAAGTTTTATTATATCTATAGTGAAAGATTTAAATATATTCCATTTGAGCTAAACATAATGATAAAGATATATTTCTGTCAATTAGAATGGCATTGCTTTATAATTTTATAAAATTGGAAACGTTAAACTTATATACGATAAGAATTTTATTTGCTTTTATTCAGTATGTGCATTATATGGTTAAATGATTGTCATATCAAGAATTATGGTAATTAGTAGTGTTAAAGTGTTGAGAACTGTGTTTTGCTTCTTCTTTTATAATACATTCCTTTCACAGGTTGCATATAAAGCAGCTAGCACTTAAAAATGATCTTGAGATCAAAAGAATGCTTTAGTTATGTAAAACTACTTAATACTTACTTGTGTTGTTTCCTGCCTGCTTCTCGAGCTGTTTTGATGAAAAATCTGGGTCTTTGAAGAGGTGAAAGTTCAGCAATGATGTTTGTGAAAAGCAGGAAGTGAATGAATCAGATATATATTGGAGAAATATGTCCAAAATAACCTTTAACTTTAAAAATATATATTTAGAAGTGAAGAATTGTAAATACAAGAGTTGTAGTAATATTATGCATTGAACTATTTCTGATATGTGGTTTGCTTGCACTGTACTGCATGATAGTATTTTATGCCACAGTGTTATCACCCCCAGTTATATATGCTACTGTAAAGGGAAGATTAGATACTTGTCACTGGTTAAGATAGTTTAGAATAATTAGGAAATATGAGAAACCTGCAGAAAAGATTAGCAGTTGCTGTATGTAATGAAGTGTCACCCTCATTTGCTGTAATTAATTGCTAATGTCAAGATCTGGAACTCAGACTACAGCAGCAGTACATAATAACAAAAGACTTGCATTTAAGTTAGGCAAAAAATCATTTTACTTATTGTTAAGATTTCCTGTGCTATTAAAAGCATTAAAAGAGTAAGCATATTTTTAATTATATGCAAATATACAGTGTAAGAAAAATCCTTTATATAATATTAATAAAAGAGTAATATTAGTGAGTTAAGAAATACATACATCTGCAGAAATCTCTAATAATGTTACCCTATGGTTACACTGAAAGGGAGCAAGAACTGATAATTAAATGGCTGTTTGATGGGAGATGTTAGACATGAAGGTTACACGAAACAAGACAGAATTCCCATGGGCAAATAAGAGTGAAGACAGTATAATTGGATACTAAACTGCTTTAAGAGAAGAAGTGCATTAAAATGTACTCACATATGGAAGTACATAAAAATATAAATGCTGACATATGTTTCTCAGAAAGTTACACAAAAAAGATATTTGAAAAGATTCCAAAAAATGAAATCCAAAGTATGGTTACATGAATTCTGAATTTTTTTTACATATTGTACATCACTGTACCTATTAAGACTACTTGCACTAACTGATTTTACAAGTCAGAGCTAAAATTCATGTACTTTATTGCTGATGTGATGCCTGTGCAGTGGTCCAGTAATCAAGGAGCCTCAATCCTCACCACTAAAACCACTGAGAGGTGTCCAAATTGGGAAGGATAACATGTACACACACAGTAAAGTATAATTTCCCTTAAGAGCACACAGAAATCACAGTCAGTCTGGGGCTGGTTTCTCCTTTTCTTTCCAGATATCCAATAAGACTCCTCACTGCCACAGCTATAGGGAACAGGTCTCAGCCTAGTTGTCAAGCTAAAACCTCCAGCACCCTGTCTGTCCAAACAGTGCTTCATGTCCCTGCCCAAGTAGCTAACACACACACACACACACACACACACACACACACACACACACACACACACACACACACACACACACACACACACACACTTTGAGATATGAATTATATACAAACACACAGACACTCCTGGGGAAGGCTGTCAATGGTTCTCTAGCTATGCCCCTTCCTGCCAGGCTATAAGATAGTAATCCACTGCCACCAACCACTAATATCAGCTACTAATAAGGCACTTACCAAAGGGTGTCCAATTTTACTGTGCAATATTATTATCCAAATAGTAAGTGTGACCAGAACAGCAAGGCTTATCGGAGTGGCAAACATCCACAGTTGAAAGGTTTAAAAATATTTAATAATAAATAATGAAAACACAAGACAAATCTCCTCCATTCAACACTGTGCTCGTCTAGAGTTCAGACAGAGGAAATTGCTTAAAATAATACTGTAGACTAGTCTGACATAAAGAAAGAAAACAGCTAGTCTAATCTGACTATTTTCTATCTATTTCTAAGAGAAACAATGTTCTAAATAACTTATATACATGCAGAGCAAAGGCAGAGTACTGGTGAGTTGATGTGTTCAGGTCCAGACAAAATCCAAAATGCTCTGATTCTCTCTCACTCTCTCTCTCTCTGAGAAATTCTTAAATTGTAATATGGCACTGCTGACTCATTTTAGATTACATCATTCTTAGCAGTTCTGATTTAGCTTCCCAGGCTAGCAGAAACTCAGAATTTACCTTTCTTTTTGTAATGTGCACCTGCAGGAAGCCACAGCCATAAAAGACATTATATATGTAAAATCTAGCAATTAGCTGTTGTCCCAAGACCACAAAAAGAATTCATTCATCCAGACATCCCATCTCCAAGCCCGGAGATCAGTCATAAAATGCTTTACTTATCAGCTTTCTTCCAGCAGAGTGCACTGTGGTTACATTTTTGAAGTTCAGTACAACATATAGTTTAATCATAACATATAGTTCTCTTTTCCATTTGTAAAACCAGCCTGTGGATTATATTAATATTTACAAATCACATAGAATTATTTACACAATTCTATCTGGCTGGGTTGTCAGCCTTTCAGGTTTTCACAGCTGAGTTAGTTCTTTCATTTATGATAGAGATTAGGCTAGATTTTCTAAGATGTACAAGACGATATGAAGAAAATGAAAACACTGTCATATGTGTTAGCATGTCTGGCAGGATATTTGTATATATTCTCATGTTAACTTGTATTGTATGCCAGCATGTCTATTTGTGAAAATGTAAATACATTTTTAAAATGTTGAGTATTTCCCTGTTTATACAAAATGTTTAAAGCACCTGTCAGTGTTTTGATAAATTTCTAATTGCACATGTTTGTGAGGGAGATTCTTAAGTACAAACTGTATGTGGAGAATCAGCTGAACAGTGGGTGGTGTCATTAGAATATTCCTGGTTGCTAGATGATAATTTGAACAGCTGATTGACACAAAAAATAACTTTTTCAAACAGCTGACTGCTATTTTTAGAATAAGACAATTGAGACTGTTAACCTGAGCAGTTAGTTAAGAGCAGCAGCTATTTGAGAGTTACTGTAAGTTACAGTGCTGCTCAGTGGATACCCAAGAAAAAGGACTCACCAAAATTGTAAGACTGCCTCTGCCTTGCTGTTATGTTTTAGATTAGATCAGGGACAGTATTCTGTAGTTAGATTAGGAAAGTTGATTTAGAATTTTTCTAAACTGATGGAATTCTATCCTACAGTTTATTTTTATATTTCTGGTGAATGCATTTTCTTGTTTATTGAAAGTTATTGCTTTACATTCTTGTAATCATTTTACTTATTAAATGTTTTTAATTACTTTACATTGTCACTGGACAAATGAGTGCATTCTTTAGAGATTAGAGAGTGCTTATACCTGTTTGATACTGCCCAGGTCACCTTAAATGCCTGGCTCCTTCTGGTCATAGCTTTCATTTATTTTGATATTTAATTTTTAATAACTGATCACCCTTTGAAGGGCATGTAGACCTGTCTAACTCTGGTGGCAGCATTACCATTTGTATTGGGGAGGGGACACAGCTGGAAATCTGTCTCATGCTTCCCATAAGTGTTTGAGTGTGTGAGATTTGAATTTATTTTGAGTGTGAGTGAGTCAGAGGTCTTAAACTGGAAGTGCATAATAATGGATTACATTTGGGGTGGACAGAGGTATATATTCCAGTCTCAGGAAAAAAGAGAATGCTCCTTTTGTGTTCTTAAGGGGAAATTGTGGATTTTTACTCTTGTGCATTTTGTACTCCAGTGTTTTCCATGATGCTACCATGCTGGACTTAGTGGTGGGGACTGAGGCTCCTTAATTACTGACCCAGATTTTAAGTAGGGGACATTATATTACTAGTGGCAGTCCACTGGGATATTAGCTGGACATCACATTAATTAGGTGCTATATGATAGCAGTAAGTCTGAATGTGAGCCACAGCTGCTGGTGGGTACTGATGCTCCCTTGAACACAATGACCGGAGGATGGAGGTGAGTGGTGGTACCCAGAATGACAGGAAGACACAGATGTTGGAAGTGACTAGACTTCCTGTGAAGCATTGTGGGGTGTAACATCTAAAGGCCACCCTGTACCATCCCCAGACTAATGGTCTTGTGGAGAAGTTAAACTCTATATTGAAGACTATGCTACAGGCATTTTCAGACCAACATGTTAGGGAGGTCTTGGATAGAATAAGTCGGGCAGGATTAACCATTAAACCCAGTAAGTGTCAAGTGGGTATGGCAGAGGTTACTTACTTAGGACACAGAGTGGGAAATGGTAAAATTAGGCCAGAACCTGTCAAGGTGGCAGCTGTTCAGGAGTGGCCAGTTCCTCTTACTAAGAAACAAGTGAGGACATTTATAGGGACAGCAGGGTACTATAGGAAATTGTGCCCAATTACAGTACTATAGCTGCACCATCACTGACCTAACTAGGAAGGATAAACTGTACAAGTTACCACAGATTGTGAATAGGCATTCCAAAAACATAAGGTGATTTTGGGAGGACCCCCTGTGTTAGACAGCCCATATTGTAATAAAGAATTTATTGTACAGGTAGATATATGGGGCGGGGACTATACTTAGCCAAGCTTCTGCAGAAGGAGAAGAGCACCCAGTGGTATATCTGAGCCATAGAGTCTAACCTAGAGAAGAGTATCATGCAGCTGTGGAGAAAGAGTGTTTGGCCATAGTGTGGGCATTGCAAAAGCTGCAGCCCTATCTTTTTGGGAGAAATTCACTGTACTCCCAGATCATAACCCTTTAACATGGCTTAATAGGGTCAGTAAGTAAAATGCCAAGCTACTGAGGCGGAGACTAGGATTGCAAGCATATGATATGACTGTTCAACATTGCAGTGGGGTTAATAATGCCAATGCAAATTGATTGCCCAGGAGAGGAGTGGGTTAATATTCCCAGGTACACCCATTTTTCTGAAGTGTCATTTTTCAAGGTCACTTGAAAATCATGCGTGAGTCATAAGGAAGGGAGAAATGTGAAGAAAACGAAAACATCTGTGTTAGCATGTCTGGCAGGAGATTTGTATATATTCTCAGATTAACTTGTACTGTATGCCAGCATGTCTAACTGCAAAAATATAAATAAGTTATTAAAATGTTGAGCATCTCCCTGCTTATACAAAATGTTGAAAGAATCTGTCAGTGTTTTGATACATTTCCAATTGCACATGTTTGTGAGGGAGATTCTAAAGTACAAACTTTCTGTGGAGAATCAGCTGATCAGTAGGTGATGTCATTAAAATGTTCCTGGTTGCTAGGTGATAGTTTGAAGAGATGATTGACAGGAAAAAAAACCTTTTTCAAACAGCTTACTGTTATTTTTAAAATAAGATAATTGAGACTGTTAACCTTAAATATAAAAGATACTGCTGAAGTCAGTTACAGTGCTGAGCAGTTAGTGAAGAGTTGCAGTCAGTTATAATGCTGTGCAGTGCTTACCTAGGAAAAAGGACTCACCAAAAATGCAAGCCTGCCTTTGCCTTGCTGTTATGTATTAGAGTAGATTGGGGACAGTATTCTCTAGAGGGAATTTGATTTCAAATGAGAATTATGAAATATTTAAATTCATGTCATATCAAACTGCAAGATAATTTAATCAGATTTAGTAATGCATACGTTTTTATGAATTAATTTAATTAGTAAAAGAAATGCTAGAAGTGCTGATATTTGTCATGCTAAGGGTGATATGGATATCTTAGGTATAGTCACTTGTGCTTTTAATATGATTATTTGCCATGATAAATATGTAAATGCATTAAATTTCTTGCTGTATAACAATTTGGTAAACCTAGATTATTTGTCATCTTTAAAGTTTTACAAATGACTTCATTTCTTTACGTCTGACTTTATTCTCCTTTTATATTTAAATATTTGAATATAACAATATTTAAATGATCAAATAGTTTAGGAATATTTAATAGATAATCATATTAATATTACATAAATAGACATGCATCCCATTATTTATCAGATTATTTTCTATTTGAGAGTTAGTAACATAGATTATTGGTCTAATAAGTTATAATAAGAAAAAAAATTAAGTGGAAAAATACATAGCCAAAATGTTAGTCTTTTTAGCTTATATAATATCATATTAATTATTTAAAGTTACCATAGCTTTTGGCTAGTTTTTGATGAAATTATGGATTTTGGTTGGTAGAAAGATAGTTTGGTAGTCTGTCTATTGATAGGCAAATTAGGAATTTTAGTGTCCATGATGGCTCTGCTTTATTAATATTATATGTAGTTACAGTTGTTAATATTGTTTCTGTTTTTATTGTTTAGGAGTTTTAGCAGTCTAGTGTGGAGAAAGGAAGAATTCAAAGTAACACAGAAAACTAAGACAGTGTTAAAGATATACATTAGAGTCTTGTATACAACATCAGTTGGATGGATTGATGTATCATATTATTTGTGGTAAACAAATTTATCTCAGATACAAAGCATGGATAGTTTTAATCTAATATCTGTTAATATAAATGGATTAAATAATGGCAACAAAAGGATATCATTAATGAAATATTTAAAATATATAGAAGTGATAGTATTGCAACAGACCCATTTGGTAGATAAAGATATACAGTACCTAAATAATATAGTATATAAAGTGTTATCATCTGCTTCTTTTAACAAAAGAGGAGAGGAACTGCTGTACTATGGAAAACATCTACTGTAATGCCCAGGGTTGTAGAATATAGTACACATTTCTAGTAATTAAGTATAATACCAAACTTTATACAGTAGCTAATTTGTACTGGATTCCTGGAATAGGTGCAACAATTGTTAAAGATCACTTAAGTTTATTGCAAAGTCAGTGGAAGGGTAGTTTCATTTTAGCCAGAAATTGTAACTGTATATCTAGTATGGAAGAAACAAGTAAGCAGAAGAAAGCTAAAATTCTAGCATTAGCTAAAGCACTAAATAAATGGATTAAGAATAATAATTTAATTGATTAAGTAATAAAAACAGAAGAAAAGTTGTTATTTTTCAGCCATTATTCTTATGCACGAGACACAACATTGAATTGATAAGATTTATGCTTCCATGGATCTGCTTAATAATGTTAATTATTTCCAAAACTATTCCTTGCCCCTCTATCTGATCATAATGCTTTAAGTATTAATATATTAACGGATTTAAGGACATTTCAGATTATGTACAAAATTCTAGTATAAGATACCTTAAGGAGCAAATAAAGGATTTTCTATCCTTGAATGATAATGACCAGGCTAATAGAGTCATATTATAGGATTCCTTAAAACTGCATATCAAAGACTGAATAGGAAGATGGTCTAGTAACAAAATGAAAGAGTGGCACAACGTTATTAGAAATAAAAGATGATATACATAAAGCAAGATATGAACAACAAACTAAGAAATCAGATAGTACTGAAAATATTAAAAATAGCAATAAAATATCAAATTATTTTAATACATACAGTAAAACTAACTCTAAAGAAATTAAAATTACAAAGATATGTAAAGATTCCTAAAAGTCTCCACAGATTAGTTAATATAAGTAAGATGTTACACAAAAAAAGCACAAATCAACAATATTAGAAATCCCCATACTAATAAGTTTACTTCAGATATACAGAAAATGCTTAATATCTTTAAAATTCCATGAGAAGCTTAATAAAAATAAAAATGTCAATCTTGATTTTGCAAAATTGATAAGTATTTAAAGAAGAGTATTACTAATAAACTTAATGATCAGCAAATTTCACTGTTAAATAAACTCATTACCCTAAATGAAGTCAAAGATGTTTAAAAAAAGGTAAAAATGGCAAAGCTCCGGGGTTAGATGGTTTAAGTAGGGAATTATATAAATTGCTTCTGCTGAATGTTTTAGAATTACTGAGTGAAGTTTTCAGGATAATCCAGAGAGATAAAATAATTCCTCTCTCTTCTAAGTTTTCTGTAGTTTCACCTAGGCTTAAACCAGGAAAGGGCAAAAAGTACATTTCATCTCATAGACCTATTTCATTATTAAATGCAGAGTATAAAATATTTGCTTCTATTTTCACCACAAGATTGAGATATAGCAGATTAATTAAGACCAAACAAGATTTGTAGTTAATAGATTAACTTTTTATACTAAAAGTGTAATAACAATCTTAGATTTAGCAGATGGATTTAACAAAAAATGTCTCAAATCAATTTAGATATTGAAATAGCTTTTGATTCTGAGAATTGGAACTATTTATTTAAAACTTTGGAAGCTTTTGCATTTGAACAATTTATTGGAATATTAAGAAATTTGTACAGAGTTTCCAAAGTGTATATTAAAATTTGATCTTACATTTCTCAAGGGTTTACCTTAAACAAAGGTACCAAACAAGGATGTCCCTTGCCTCCTCTATTATTTGCATTAGTCATTGAATCCTTAGCTAACAGTATGAGAAGCAATGATAACATTGATAATTTTTCAATTAATGATTGTCAATCTATAATACAGCTTTTTGCAGATGATGTTTTAATAGCTGTAGGAGATCTAAACAACTCACTTTAAGAAACAGATAAAATTGAAAAATTTCAAGTAATATTGTTATTGAAAATTAATGATAATAAATCTGAAACCAGAGTGATGAATCATCTACTAGATAGCCAATTAAAAGATAAATATAAATATAATTTGTAAGGGCTAGAACTGAAATATTTAGGAATAAAGATTTATCAAAATGAGAGTAAGATTATTAATCATAACTTTGAAAACATAATTGAGGAAGTGTCAATCTTTATTAAAGCATGGAAGGTTTATTTTTTACTTTTGAAGATAGGATAGTTCTTATTAAAATGATTATATTATGTAAGATTATCTATATATTGCATTCAATAGCCTTAATAACTGATAAAAACAGGTCTCTATTAAGTAAGCGAATGTTTGCTATAGCGAACGCTGTTTAATTGACAGCTAAATGTCAAAATGACAAAATCACGAAGACAAGGAGCAGCAATTTTTGTCCCAGGAAAAAAAAATCTCTGTTCTGTTTGTTCAGAATTTTGCATTTTCATTTTTTGTGGGGGGGTTGATTATACAGCTTTCACTATTTTAAGCGTTCACTTTTATAATATAGACCCATAAAAAACTATTAAAGAAAATGGAGAAAATATTAACTCCATTCTTATGGCATCCTAAAAAAGATGAGAATTTATAAAAACCACATTAGACCCTAGGATTATGGTGGGATTAGCTTTCCTGATATAGAATCTTATTCTATTGCTGCAAATTTTAACTGTATTACACTCTGGCTAGACTCAACTTATACCAGTCAATGGAAAATAATTCAGAAACAGATTATATTAAATTCATATAGGTTTATCAAATATGACAGATTTGAAGTATATAACAGTCCCTTCATTTGGTTAATAAAACACACTTTAGAAGGACATTGATTTCAGTCCTTGGACTCTCTATATATGAAATTAATCCTCAAAACAGTCAAGAATTATGTTTATAACTTATATGTTAACTTCATTACATTACTCTGATGGTTTAATGTATTTCTGACACTGTATAACAGTATGTAATATTGATTTTTTTCCCTTTCTGTGTATATAGTATATACATGTCAAATCAGTAAAAAAAATTAAAAAAGATACCTCAAGAGGGGTTTTGTTTTGTTTACCATTGTGATATCTCACTGCTTAATTAATTAATTCTGTCTCTGACAATGATGCATTTAATGTGGATTTTTGTTTATTGTGATCAGTCTGATGAAATCTCTTACTCTATTGAGCCAAAAGAGCTTATATGTTTTTACAGGTGTTATTAATAAAGCCATTCTTCTTTCATGATCCTTCTTGCTGAAATAACTACAACTATAAACATGGTTTTCCAGGTTATAAGCTTCAGATTAGTAGACTCCGTTGACTCAAAGTGTATGTGTATATTCTTGTGTTGAGACGGAGATGATAAGATGAGCTTCTCCAAAATGAAACTGATATTCCAAGTGACACGAGGGAGGAGCTGAGACAGATAAATTAGATTTCACTTCATGAACTGTTTAGCTACTATGAAGGAAAAAATGGCAAATCTTGTACAAATATACACTGCAATTTTTGAAGATGTACCCTAATTGTATAATAAAAAGCTCTGCCTCAAACAGCTGCTCTAGATGTTATAACACACTGAGCACTGGGTAGATTGTTGGAATAATACCTCAGGAGGAGCACTAAACCAAACATCATTTGCACTCAGAAATGTAGGAGGACAAGATTGTAGACCTTCTAGTCTCCATTAACATGCTCATCACATCTGGGGAGAAAATTAATGGTTTAATTTCCGATGGGAACTGATTTTTTCATTGGATTAGAAGGGGAACGCCACTGCTACCTGGACCATGCAGCACCAATAGAATAAGAGCTGGCATTTCTTTTCTTTTCTTTTCTAAATTACATTGTATTTCAGATTCTCCACCCACCAAACACACCAAACACTGGTGGATATCATGCTTAATGTCTGATTTCTTACTGTTCAGCTAATTGTCTATCAACTCCTTGGCCACAACATGCAGCACTTCTTCATTTGAGCCTAATCTCCTTAGCAGGTGGACCTGGTGGTATTCACATTGGTAAGAATGGGAGAGCAGGCAGTCTTTGAAGTTAAATTGTAAGATGCTAAGAGCCATCATTCTGCAGCTGCTGTCAGGGTCCCTAACTAGACAGAAGAAGTAGATCACACAAGTGATGCTAGGTCCCCCACCCTTCCCTGATGTAGGAAGGCAAGCTTTCACCTGCTTCATCCTGTCCTCCCAGCCCTGTGATAAACCCCAGTTCAGTCCAAGATTTGGATCGTTAATAGTTAAGTAAGAAGCATTTTATCTTTGATGGTGGCTTTGCAGTTTTTGCCCTTCTTTTTCACTCTTTGGATCACTTTCTGAAAAGAGGGGTTTGCAAAAAGGGCATGCAGAAGCCCTTTTTTTAGTCATCATGGGGTAGGACATGCTGAATACTAGCAAAATCCTGACTTGCACATTGTTATTGGGGGAGGGACAGAAGAGACCTAACTGTGGTTGACCCCAAACAGTCTCTGTGTTTTAGAAAGAGCTGTTATCTAGTTCTGAGATATTAATTGCTTGCGTATATTGTATTCCTGACCAGAAGGAACCTTGAAGAGTCTGCCCCCATCCAGCCTCCAGAATTACTTAGCCAGCCTCCAGTGAGGACAGGATTCCACTGTCCTCTCAGCTAGTATATGTCCTGCACTGCTATCATGTGGTTTGTCTTTATTGTTACTGTGCTTTGGATCAGTCTTGGGCGTAGTTGCTTGATTACTTAATGGATTTCCCTTTGCCATCTTCATAAAAAATGGCTTCTGAAGTGTCATTTGCCAGAACATAGGAGTGAGGAGGAGGAGGAATACATCCCACTCCCTCATGGCAAAGTACATAACACTGCAGTGGTCTATGTATCTTGTTTTAGGTTCCAGTTTTCCTTGGGTTATTTCTGAGTTTTTCCTTATGGGTAGACTGGCATTGGGCACAATGAAGATGCGTACTAATATAACCTTCATTATCTTCAGGATATTTTGGGCAGATAGCAAGATCATTTGCACAACTATCATGAGAAAGGCAAATGTTTGTCCCTGTCTTCTGACAGGTGGACAGTCTGTATGGTGATGAAGTCCAAAATGACTGCTAAGAACTTCTTTCTCCATGGTGGGGCCAAGTTAGATTTCCCAATGAATAAAGACTATTGCCTGGAGATTTGATTAATTTCTGTACTGGGTGGAGGCCCACATAAGGCAGTGATTCAGGTAGTGATGGCTATGGAGTCCTTGTAATTTGGAGCAAACACTGGGGTCAGACACTTACTGAAGGTTCTGAGAGCTGAAAACAATCCAAATGGAAACAAAGTGAAATGACAAAGGGAATATTCCCATCTGGAACCTTTGAAAGTTTTTGCAACTGTTTAAAGCTGGATATACTGGTTGTTATCTTCAATATCTTCCATCACCATGCATGTCCCCTCTTTAATAATGGGAGAGGAGGCTCTGAAGGTTACATATGCCAAATGCTGTTTTCATTATGATTATGTTTAGTTGATATCTGCAACAGTGACTTATCAAAGACCCTTTTCCCTCAGCTGGATGGCCTTGGCTTTAGCTATTAACTATTTTAATATGAGTCTTTGGAATAGTCTGGGTGGTCATTTGAGAAATTAGATGCAGTTACCCCAGACATAGTGTTGTTGATTTTGAATTTGGTAGTTGTTCTGAACTGCTCTCCCTGGAATAGGTTGCATACACCCTATGATGAAAGGTAGAATTGGAATCAGAGAGAAAGGAAGAGTCTTGAAGAAGTCACACTTCCAAAGGAATATTCAGAGTTCTGTGTGCTTTGCTGACCTGTGGACTGGAGATTGTAGCTGCTAATTTCTCCTTTTTATTCACTGAATAGCATACTATCCTTATATTGCTGTTCTGGAGCTCTTGCCAGAAGACCAATTGAAGTAGTTCCTGGAAAGGGTTGACAAGGGACAGGATGATCTCTTTCATTTCACCATTTGCTTCCTCCTTTCTTCCATACCTTCCAACATCTGCCTTGTGCTTTCCCTCAGCAGTGATTCCAGATTCAAAGAAGCATTCATCAATGTGAATAACATATCCTATGAAAAAGTTTAAGTCTTGAACCCAGCATACTGTGTAGAGGTGACTGCTGTATCGAAGACTGTGAGAAATGGATCTACTGTCTCATACTCACACTTTAACTAACATATAGGTAATGACTGTGTCTTGTTGACGCAGATAATTGATCATTGTCTCCAGTTTTGGCAAGAATGAAACTTCCTGGGTAGACCATATCAATAAGTCTACCTGATGAATGATCATGAAACTTCCTGAGTAGACTGTATTAATAAGTCTACCTGATGAATGATCATGACAATTCATGGGTAGACCACATCCATAAGTCTACCTGATGAATGATCATGAAACTTCCTGAGTAGACTATATTAATAAGTCTAAATGATGAATAATCATGAAATCTCCTTTGTAGACTACATCAATAAGTCTACCTGATGAATGATCATGAAACTTCCTGGGTAGACCACATCCATAAGTCTACCTGATGAATGATCATGAAACTTCCTGGGTAGACCACATCCATAAGTCTACCTAATGAATGAAGTCTACCTGATGAATGATCATGAAACTTCCTGAGTAGACTATATTAATAAGTCTAACTGATGAATAATCATGAAATTTCCTGTGTAGACTACATCAATAAGTCTACCTGATGAATGATCATGAAACTTCCTGGGTAGACCACATCAATAAATCTACCTGATGAATGATCATGTGGGCATGGGAGCTGACTCTCTTGCTGTTAGGAGGATTGCAGAGGTATAGATCCTTTTGTTTGACCTCACAAGGGTCATTGACTCTTTACCCGAGGGAAGAGGTTAAAAATATTCATATTCCTACTCCTCCCTCATCAGAATCAGATTTCAAAAGGAGAGTAGGGAGGGATATCTTTTCCTCTGCTTGAATTCTGAATGAGGAGCCCTAGACAAGGTATGTAAGAAATAAGCTATATCCTCCTTTAGGTTAATGAGTCTTGTGGCACAATAAAAAGTACCAGAAGGCTATTAATTTGGATCACTTGCTGATAACTGCAGTGACGTTGTTAGTACTACAGAAACAAACACTTCCAGTGTTGTATTTATACACTGTTCTGCAGATTGGAAAAAAGTTTTATCATTAGTCAGTAATACTATGCTGTTACAGCAATGACACATACAAGTGCCCTTTTTTATAGTATGTTGGAGGGAAAAGATATTTACTAAGCAACATGTCTTTATAGGATAGTGTTAAGGAGAAAATGGATGGCTACAGTATTTGTGCAACTTTAGCCAGAGTGGCAAAACAGGAGAAGAAAACTGGAGACGGTAGATTATGATACTCTGCTAAGTAACAACAGCCTTAAATGTTTAAGAACTGTGCTTTTGAAAATAGATTATCTCTGAAAGAATTAGATGTAATACAGAAGAAATCACATTTAATGAAATATGCTGTCTCCCTTAGAATAAGTTGAGAGATCTGTGAAACACATGCATGTTTCTAAATTTTATATATAGCATTTCTAAACCGCATACTCAGTGATGTTCATTTGGGAAACTGACTGCTTATCACTGGCTAGTTAATTAATGAATATCTTCACTGGAAGATTGCTGGTAACTTCCAATGGTGATGAGACTCAGAAGAAAAGCAAAAATATGATTGTTGTGTTTTTCTCACTTTTTCTCTGAGTTAGCAACAAGTTGGAATTGGTGTTGGCATTTGCATTTATTTTGAGACTGCAAGGGGCTCTCCTGCAAAAAGAAAAATAATGTTTTTGTGCCTTGTGACCTTCAGTGTGTCACTGTTTTGAGTAGTGATAACCCAAGTTTATATATGTTTTGGGATTTGAATAATCACATGGTAATTACATTCTACATGCAGAAATGTGCATTTTCATATTTTAAATTTCTGGGATCTACATGTAACATTTTCACTTTCTGAAATTACAGAAAAACACAAAGTATGCATTAATGTCCAGTTTCTTTCTCCTCTTTGTGGCTTAACTTCTTGTCTATATGCTAGTACTTTACTTTTCCTTATTAATTGGGCATAAAATGTGTATTCTGTATTCTGTGTATTAGATATTCAAATATAAAAGTTATAAACACAAACAAAACTAAATGAAGAATGCCAACAATGTAGTGAATTGATACAGTAACTGCAGCAACAATGGATACACCTGTGTATCTGTGACTAGTAATCAGTCTGAAGGCAGAACACAGATGTGGACAACCTTCCACAGAGTCACCATGAATTGACATAGACGTGACTGCTCTTAACAGAGTCATCATCAATACGTATAACTCCACGGCAGCAAAACCACAAAGAAAAGTGTTAGTTTGAGGGTAAATGATGAGTAAAGACTGTGGCGGGCGTCAGTACTCTTGTAATGCCCAGTCTGGAATAATTTGCCTATTCAGGTTGTACACAAAGTAATTTGGTGGGTGGACTATATCAAAGAAGGGATACTATTTATAAAAGCTACTTGGAATCCAGGAATTGTTTTTTTATGTCATATACTGAAATAAAATAGTTTCCTCAAGTTAATCTTAGACGGTGGCAATATCATCAGAAAAGAGATGCAAGAGACACTGGGGTTGTTGAACACAGCAGTTAACCTTGGCTGGCTGTAAAACTAAATAAAACAGGCAGGCCAAGCAGGGAATTTTGGTTCCAGGCAGTGAAACGAAAAGGATGTTATGACCTAACCTTATCCCCAGCAGACAAGTTATTACTGGACTTGTGGGACAGGTGGATCAGATGTGAGCTGTGAGCTATATCTGATGGTCAGTCACTACATTGCCTGTAAATAGTACATGACCCATGACTCTCTCCTTTGTCCTCATTCACCCAGATGAAACTGTTACACAAATGGCAACACACCCTTGACTGACTCAAGTGGCAAAGACTTGCTATTCGTAGTTGTTGTTAGATCTCTGGAATAGAGGGAGCAAATTACTTTCGCCTAGTTTGGGAATGCTCGAGTGCACATTCTACATGGCAGACCCTGGTTAGGCTCATCAAATATGTTATACCCCTACTTTTATGAGATTTTGAGGATGTTAACTTCTAGTTTTCTAAGATTAATCCCCAGTCTGCTTAAATGAATACTACTATATGCTTTTGGATTCATAATGTTGTCCTAACTTTTACTGCCCTCATTTTCCAGTTTTGGAAAAGTATACCAACTAATTGAAATATACCTTCCATAGGTTCAGCTAAAAATGAAAAAATATATATAAAAATGGTCAATCAATGTCTAAACATGAACTGGTACAATGAGGCATGGTCATTGTTACTGATTTTGTGGAATAATAAGTTTCTCAAAACTATTTTGCAGAAAGACACGTCTCTTGTTTTCTTTATTTGTTTTCTGTTTGTGTTGTTCTTCGGACTGTCAGTGAGTATGTTGATTACATTGTTGACATTGAGATTTAACTGTTTTGGGAATATGATTAAAGCTGAATAATAAAGTGCATTTTATTTAAAAAAAATAAAAAATAGAAAGAAGAGCAGAGTTTCACACATTTACCCAGAGTGCAAAATGTTGATCTACCACTTATTTCTTAATGATCATAAGCTAAAGGCAGTAAAAAAGTTAAGTGCTGAAAAAAAAACAGAGAAAAGTGAAAAAGAATCATTGCTGATATTGTAATAGATGCAGCACCTGCAATGGTTCTGTATGAGAAACTACAGTTAGTGAGTTGCAGTCTTGTCCATTTTACTCCCTATAAAAGGTATGGAAACCACGATCACCTGTTACAGTAACTGTGATCAGTGTTAGGTACTTACTGGTGAAGACTGGCTATTACCTGCACTGTATCACTAGGCTTTACTTTTGTGTCTTCACTGGAAATATAACCCCTTGGTGAACATTAACACCACCTGGTCAGCAAACAAATGAATGCACATAAATAAATAGAATAAACAATTATCTCTCTGTACTGTGGTGGACGGCAGTTGTTAGGGGCCAGCAGTAATATGACAAACTCAGTCTCATAATGGCTGCTAGGAATCCCTAATAGTGTAATATGAATATCTTCTTACATACTAAAGGTACAAACGGCATTGTGGGAAATTCTATCTCTTTCAACCGCAGGAAAAGACACTGAAGCTATGTTCATCATCACCAAAAGAGTATTTATTAACTTCTTTCTTAAGGTTATGCTAACTATAAATATTTTCCAACTGGTAATAATGTTAATGATTTCATTAATCAGAACCTGCAGGGAATGCAGTACCTAGCTACACGTTACATCACATTAACAATAAAGTGACTAATTAGAACATTAACACAGCTTCTGGCCATAAAGTATTGTTTAACTCTTCATAGTGCACGGGGAAAATATATCAGTTCATTTGGCCCTATCTGCGCATAAATATTCTGATCATTAAGACAAAATGAAGATAAAATTGCACACACTTATCAATGAAATAAATGCTTTCTTTATTGTCAGGCAAAAGATGATATAAATCACAAGTAAAATGTAATAACATGTTAGTTAATGAGCAAGCCACATGGCGCATTGTTTAAGTTTTGTTCCTCACAGTTTGAGGTCAAGTAGTCTATCCTAACTTTTGGTTATTATCTGTGTGGAGTCCACATGTATTCCTTTTCTGTGTGGCTTTTTCCTATTAACTACTTCTAGCATCCATAAATAGGCTGTTTGACTGGCTATTTTAAACTGTCCACATGTATTGCATATATATATGTATATATATATATATATATATATATATATATATATGGTTCTACCTGACATAGTCGAAACCACACAACACCGACAACCACATCACCGACACCACATATTCGACAGTCCATAAACACGAAACCACACATAACCGACAACGAAATAACCGACGGTACACAAACACGAAACCCCATACACTGCACACACCACAACAACAATTGAAAACAAAACACATCCCCATTCCACAAACCACACACACAACACAAGCACACCAAAATCCTTACAAGCCCACACTAAACCTTACCCTAACCCTAAGGTCCGCACTATCGTGACACTTACCTACCCGCTCCTAACCCTAACTCACTTAACCCTAACTCACTTAACCCACCCCTATCGCTCCTAACCCTAACTCACTTAACCCACCCCTATCGCCTCCCTAACCCTAACTCACTTAACCCACCCCTATCGCCTCCCTAACCCTAACTCACTTAACCCACCCCTATCCCCACAGACCGTCAATCTCACACTTACCTGCCTCGCACTAACGTCCGTCACCTGTCACTAGATACTCACACAGCCTTTCCCCATGTCGGCATCCTCGGGCGTGGTGTTGTCATGTCGGTCTTCTGCATTGTTCTGCCACTCGCTCTTCTCTTCTTCTCGATCTTCTGGAGCTCTTCGATGTCGGTCTTCTGCACTGTCGACGAAGTCAGGTAGAACCATATATATATATATATATATATATATATATATATATATATATATACACTCTGTAGCTAAGCTGATGTCTGAAGAGGGTATGCAATGGATCACATCACTTGCTTAGTTAATAAATAAATATATTAAATTAGATTAAAAACTAAAGCATGTTTCATACAAATGTGCAGTAACAGCTTTCTGCTTCAAAGTTTGAAGTAAACCATATTAAGGAAGTTGCAGGAAAAGTTGTTTATTCCAAAACATGAATCATAACCAGAATTCCAGTTTTCTTAACTTGCCATAGAGTGGCTGTCAGAGAATTTGTAATATTTCACTGCTCTTCCATGATTATATTGGACATTTAGTTGTGCAGGGACCAAACTATGATCAAACACTTGTGTGGATTTCTCTTACCATTAGCCTGGCTTACTCCCCCCAGAATGTAGAACACTTCTGGTTTTGTTAACATTTTGTTATCTTAGAATGGCACTTTTTCATAAACAGATAATATGTGGCAGTGATTATGAAGAAATTAGATACTACTTTACATGGCAAAGCCATTTCACAAATTCTATATTTAAAGTAATAGATTTTGGTCTTTAAACCCATCACCCTCCAAGGTCACTTCCAACTCATCAGTCACTCTGCTTAAATAATTCTTGATGCTTAAATATGGGCAGTATTCATAGTCTTTACACAGATGCATTAAAGCTATCCACGCTCTCAATGAATGAGGCCATTTAGGCCATGATTCATTGAGGCCACTTACGCTTATATGCAATGGCCACAAATGAAGTACTAATGAGATATAAATGAGAAATAATGTAAAACAGAATATGCTAATGAAGCACTCTCTCATGAAGTGTAATTTCTGCCCATCTAACATTAATTGGCATACCTTATCATCTCAAACCACTCAATAAAAGTTGTTAATCACACACATAGAAATATGTATTCATGTAACCCCCCCCCAAAAAAAAAAAAACAATATATTACTGCTGCTTTAATGCAGGAATATATGACTTTCAGGTGTAATCATTCCAAAAAGATAGCTAAGGCAATGTGTAGCAACAGTAGCAATTATAAGTAATACACAAAGAAACGTATGCTAACATACTGTTTTTATGCACCATATAAATGGAATGTGACTATATTCCTTTAAAAAAGCATGTATATGATAATGTACTTTTGGTTAACCAAAATTTACCAATAATAATAGTACTTTCTCTAATGCCCCTTCTGGTTAACAGAGTTTTGTTAAGGTGGTATCACACCACAAAGGGAGTTGTTCTAAACCTGGGAATCACAGCCCTCTTCACACTATCTTCACCCTGGTTCTGGCACTTGTGAAACCAAGAGACTGCTCTCCAAGCTGGTCAGATAAGGAGACCAAAATTATGGTTTACCTTCTCAGGGAGACATTACTGGAAAAAGATCAAGGCATGCACAAGAGGTTCCGAATGTTAAAAAATACACATGTGGCAGGAGTTGGGTGAGTAATTGGCATCCCTGACAGAAATAACTCACTCCTGCCAGCAGTGCTGTGAAAGATTCAATGACATACAAAAGCGTAAACTGGACCTGCTGGCTGAGTGGGTTAACCAGGTAGAGGTGAGAAGGCCAGAGTTCTGTAGTATTAAATTATCATTATTATTATTTCTTTTTTGTGGGTCATAGTAAACATAGGTTAAACATAAGTTTTAAAAAATACAATAAGGTTGCATAAATGAAGGTATTTGCTAGAATAAAAATGTGTACCTGCAAAATCTACCTTTAATTTTATTATAATGCAAAAAAAAAGCATAAATATATCTTTACAAAAAAACTGCATCTGTATACTATTATATGGAATGTTTATGTAAAAACATATTTGTCTGTATAAATACAAATGTAACATTTTATTAGTAAAAATAATAATCTGTGTATATGTGTCTGTAAATCACAGATATACATCTGCATGCGTATACTTGCAACTACGTGTTCATGTATTTATATAGAAAGCAAAAAAAAAAGTTTTCATTTCCATATTTTCATTTAGTATTGCATTAATTTAGGTGGTGGTTGAATTAAATACAGACAGTTTAGGCCAGGAAATATTTAGCAGTACGGTAATTGTATAGGTTCATAGGAGATTACAAGGCTAACAATGTCAGACCCCTTACAAGCCTAGCCAGTATAATCAAATTTCACCCAATATATTGCCCCCAGGGCCAAGAGGGTGGCATGGATCTGTGCCTACAACTTGAGTATAGTACAGATTGCTATTGTCCATAATGGACATAGGCACTACCCCAGGTGTTAATTTGTGATTCCCTGTCAGTTAATCCAAACTGTATTTGAAGAGGGCAAGGGAAGGGCTCTGCTTAACATGAATAGGATGCCTTTTCCAAAGAAGAGGCAATCTCTGAGACACACATCTGTCTCTCCAGCATGCTTTGTTTAAGTCACTGACTAAATTTATATCCCTAGAGCAGGTAAACCTCATGCTGTTTGACTTGCAGATGTGTAGCAGCTCCATTAAGGCTAGATTTGTGTGTGCCTTGTAGGTCAAGCATAGATCACCCCTTAAAAGTTGGCAGGAGACAGAGTAAAGGGATAGGACACATTGTTTACACCCTGTATTTTCTTTGTGAGGAACCTCTAAGTTCACTCCAGCTGCTATGAGTGCTTAGTCAAGTACATACCAAATGGCTCATTGTACTTGATTATTGGTCTAATGAAGGGTGAGTGTAGTGGTACTATAATTTCCTTGGATCTGGATACCATACCTTTACTTATAGGTTGTGCCACATAGAAAGATTTCCTTGCCACTATGGAGACATGGAAATCAAAGTTCAGACTACTATCTGATGTGTACCTAGATATCTTATCTGTGAGTCTATTCTTAAGGGTGTGTTATTGATGTTGAAATTTGCAGTGGTATTTCACATCCTAAAGGGTTTGATAATGCATTTTATTCACATTTAGTTTTAGGCCATGGTTCTTGCATCAATTATGTGTCTGATATGGACCCTCCTGAAGGATATTTACATCATTGGGGGATTCAATGACTGCCATTAGCTTGCAGTCATTTGCAAACTTTGTCATCCAGAGGCCTTCCACATTAGCTTTGACTTCAGAGAAATATATTCTAAACAAGAGTGGTCCCAGCACTGAGTCCTGTAGCACAGCACTAGTAACTGGCCTCTTGCTGGATCTGGATTCACTCACTTTAACCAAATATATATCAGAAAGTCATTTCCTCCACAATTTTAACTGCACATATTAAGTAGATGAATTTATTCAGGCACCACACTCAGTACAGGTTGTGGGAGGGTGGTAGGGGTTGTAGTGTCAAGTGAATGCCCAGCATTTATACTTTACTGAGAAATTACCAGTATTATTACTTCACTATTACTTCTGCATACATTTTAAGTCATTTCCTCATATACTTAGAATTGTTAAGGAAGAAATCAATAAAAAACACACACTTTTGAACAGCTGAAGAAATTAAAAATTCCATGATTTTTTCATTGTTCTGGTATATGCACTTTCTGGATAAACACAATTCCCAGACTATTAATATTCCATCAAAAGTGCATATGTGTATATAACTTACAGTAATGGGAAGATTAACACAATATGAGAATTCAGATACTAATACATATTTCAACAAATGCATACTAAGCAAATACTGCAGTGGATGGAATGCCTTAGAAATAATACTCAAATCAGTAATGTTAAAGTGTTTTGACAGTGTGGGGTGTAGCAAGCAAATTCCATTTTGTACTCACAAGCTCTCAGTGCTACACCCCCCCCAGACACATATAGTTTAAAAAATTGACATGTCTCTCAAATTGCTGCCCCCAAGCACCTAATGTTACTTACATTTATTTTAATCTGTTTTCCCTAAAACTATTAAAGATATTGCTTTTAGATTAGCAATGTTATATCTGTTGTTGGACACATTCATTTACACAGTTGTAGACATACTATGACTTAAAAAAGCCATATTGATATGATGCTCAGGAAAAAAAAATGTATTCAGCAGAGTACAAAGAGTAGATCTGGCTGCACCCTTGTTTTAATATGTACCATTGCACTGCATCATGCAGTGCATAAACTCCCAAAAAGCACTTTTCCCCATTATGAAATATTATGGTCATTGCATTCATATATAAAATAAATTTTAAAATTCACATTTTCCTTGAACTGATGTCACTTAGGAAAAACAAGGTAATTCAACCTCAGTGATATAGGCATAGGAAAAACATCTGTTTCATCCATAGACTTTAATGTGTGCATCTCTGAGCATATGTGCTGGTGCCCCATTAAAGTCTGTGGACGTAGCTCATGTTATCCTATGGTAATGTCATAACTGGAAAAGCTAAATTTTTGAGACCTTAGTTTAATAAAAAGTTTATGAAGCTTTTTATTTAAAAAACAGCCTAAAAGGTTATGATTATATGAGGTACTGCCAGCCATGCCAAGGAGAAGTAGGGCAGAGGATGTAAGACTTGTACCAGCACAACTAACTGGAATTTTATAAATAATTATATGTCATTTGTATATCAAGCTGATTTGTACAGATGCTTGTGCTAAAAAGGTATTTGTGAGCTTTGCTTGTGTTAATTATGTTAGAATATATCAACAGTGCACCCTGCTGAAATGAACAGAAATGTACATGTATTATGTTATCTGAATTAAATGTATATGTTTTAATAGAGGACACTGGCACAGCAATGTCTAATCAGCTAACTTTTTTAAGAAAAATCAGGAAAATGCAAATGAGCTGTTAAATCATTGAATGTCACCCCACAGTGCTGAGTAGGCCTGGAGATGGCTGTTCTGACAGCTTCAGTCTTCAAAGGGAGGGAGAGATGTGATTATAGGAGGTACTCCCAGCCATGCCATGGAGGACTTGGTTTGGACATTCAGCTGAGGACCTAACCCTACAGCTGCACCAGGTGGGAGTCTTATTGGGTATCTGGATGGAGACAGAAATAGAGACATCCAGACCCTGGGCTGAGTGTGTTTCCTGTGCAGTTAAGGGAAATTGTACTTGACACAGAGAGGTCTGCATCTGGAAATACTGAGTGTATCCATTTATATTCCAAGTGCATGTACCTCTTTAGTGTCAGTGGTGAGGATTCAGGCTCCTTGATTACTGACCCAGCATGGGGATGATGCATAGGGGTGCCCATCGCATATTAGCAGCTGTGGTGGGTGTCACATTTTTAAATTGGTGGCAGTGGTAGGATCATCACATGCTTACATATTGTTTAGTGGTGGTGTGGATATTGAATTCATGTAGTCTGTAAGCAGTAGTCACTAAAAAAGGTGTTTGTACACTCAAGCAGCCACAAAGTAGACTTTCAGAGTTTCATATCACAACAGTTTTATTTACATTTTGTTAATTTACTTAGGGAGAGCAGGCAAGAATGTCAGCAGAGGATTATGGTAAGCTGACAAGGAGCCAGTTGGCTGAGATGTGCCAAACCAAAGTACTGGGGCATGCCAACCTGACTAAAGGGGAAATTATTGCAGCCTTAACCACAGCTGCAGCACAGACCAGCAACCAGGAGGATAACCAGTTTGGTGATGGTAATTTTCAGCCATCAGAAACAGTACAGTTTAGTTTTTCCTCAGAGGACTTAAACATCCATTTGGAATTAAAGAGACTTGAACTGGAGACCAAACATTTGGAACTAGACTCAGCAGAAAGACTGTGGCATTTGGAGGTCAAAGTAGAATCAGCAGAGAGACTGTGGCATTTGGAAGCAGAAGAAAATGAGAGGAAGAGGCAACATAAAAAGGAAATTCTGGCACTTCACCAGGGTCATGTAGGTAATGGGGAAGGAAGTAACTGTACCCCAGAAGCATTAAAGGTCAGTAAACCTCTCCATCAGTACCAAGAAGGTGATAATTTGACAGGTTTATTCATCTATTTGAAAGAGTATGCAAACAGTATAATGTTGATCAAGGGCTCTGGGTACAGTTCTTCACCCCCTTACTCCATGATAAAGCTAACTGCTGTTTCTAAATTGTCTGATACTAACTGCTTAAATTATAATACAGTTAAATTGTTTATTGGAATGCTTTAAGTTAACACCTGAAGCTTACAGAAAAAAAAGTTTTGTGAGCATAGACACAAGGCAGATGAAAGTGTATGTGAGTGTATATAGGTTCATAGGTTCATACTAGGCTATCTGCCCTAGGGCATTTATAAGCCTAGCCAGAGTGTGTTTGGCTTTCGACACCCATTTTAAATTAATTTTGCTATGCCCTTTTTCGGGGTTAGTATACTGTGCCTCTGTCTAACAGTGACACAGAAGTGATACCCGGGGTAAACCTACAATCTCCCATCCACTCATCAAGATTCCTCTTGAAGAGAGTCAATGAGGGACTCTGCCTAACCTGGACTGGGATTTTATTCCAGAGTGAAGGGAGCCTCTGGGTTATGAATCTGTCCCTCCAGCATGTCCTATTTATATAGGTTTGCTGAACTAAGCACTTATTTTCATAGGTGGGTGAGTGGATGTCAGGCTAGCACTATTGAAAATCTGGTAGAACTTTTGGTGAGGAAACAAGCCTTTAGCACTTTGCCTGAGGACATGACAACCTGGTTGACAGACAGGGAATGTAACTCTGCAGATGAGTTGGGGAAGAAAGGAGAACTATACCTAGCAAGCAGGGCATCATTGCACAAGAAAGCGATGCCCAGTGCTGAACATGGATATAAGGAAACCCATGGTGGGCAGTGTAAACCATCCCAACAGAGTCTGCCCATAATAGGGGAAGTCACTAGTTCAGGTACATGGCCAGGATCAAGGGTTAAATGTTTTCAATGTAATCAGTGGGGCAATGTAGCATGTAGATGTCCTTGGAGACAATTTGGGGAACAAATGGTGGGGGAGCCAGCAAGTGGGAATAACCGAATGCCAATGGTAAGATGTCTGTAGACAACAGTGGTACTAAACTATCAGCAGAGCTTATATCCAATCTTGGTAAATGAAAAACAGGCCACTGCCAAGACAGACGCAATCTCTGATATAACATTGTGAAGTCTTCAATGGTTAAAGATTAGAACTACTTGCTTGGGCAGTTCACTCCAGTCAGAGCTTTAGGAGGGATCCCATTCTGAATGTCTTTAGCCAGGGTTCACCTTGACTTGGAGGGTGGAAGCAAGCAAGTAGATGTATTGCAGGATATCCCTGCAGATGTCTTGATAGGAAATGGTTTTTATACTGCAGTACCTTGGGTACAGGCAGTAACATGCAGTCAGGCTTGGAGGCAGGTATGTGGGCCTGGTAGGCTGGGAGGGACCCAGACAGACCTCACACCTGAAGCCAGGACTGGTGATGTGGCTGCCTCAGTGATGGAGTTACCCTGTAGCAGTGAGACTGAAGGTGAACCGCTGCTGCTGGTGGGTACTGATGTTCCCTTGGACAGAGTGACTGCAAGGGCAGAGGTGAGTAGTAGTAACCAGGCTGACAGTGAATTACAGCTGAAAGAAGAGACCAGACTTCCTGTGGAAGGGGAGCTGGGAAGGGTTACAAAGAGAGAGAGAGTTGAGACAGGCTTAGCTCTCAGACCCTACATTAAGAGTCTTGAGGGAGGTAGCTAGAGAGGCACCTGATTCTCAAGGAAAATGGGATTCTGCATACTGGAACAAAGGGTTACTATATAAATAGTGGACCCCTGAGGAAAGGCTAGAAAGTAAAGTAATACAGCAGTTTGTAGTGCCCAAAGCCTATCATCTGGCAGTTCTAGCCATAGCCCATGACATTCCCTTTGCAGGTCATATGGGCATAAAGCATACTGAGAGACATATTATGCAGAACTTTTATTGGCCTGGGATTTCCAGGGATGTAACAGGGTACTGCAGTACCTATGAGCAGTGCCAAAACATTGGCAAGGTAGAAGACAAGGTCAAAGCTCCTTTTATGCCTTTGCCTGTGACAGAGGAGCCATTCCAGAAGGTAGCTATGGATATTGTCAGGTCTCTGAGATCCCCAAGCTCAAAAGGGAAGATGTATATCCTAGTGGTAGTAGATTATGCTACTGGATACCCTGAGGCGGTGGCTCTGTCCTCCATTGAGGCAGAGAAGGTGGCTTTGCTAGACATTTTCAGCAGGGTAGGTTTCCCAATAGAAATACTGACTGACAGAGGTGCCAGTTTCATATCAGACCTGCTGGCTTGTCTGTGGGTGTGCTGTGGGGTGAAGCACCTAAACACCACCCCCTACCACCTCCATACTTATGGTCTTGTGGAGAATGAACCTCTACACTACAATCATGCTATGGGCATTTACAGACCAGTTTAAGAGGGAGTGGGAAAAATATTTTCCCCATCTATTGTTTGCTTACAGAGAGGTGCCCCAGGAATCCACAGATTTTTCACCCTTTGAGTTGCTATCTGAACATAGGATGAGGAGACCTCTGGATTTGATGAGTGATGAGTGGAAGGGTGAGTGTGAATCCCACAAGGAGTCTATTGTGGTATATGTCCTAAACCTCAGGACAAGACTTAGGGAGCTCATGGGAATGGCCTAGGAGAACCTGGCAGGAGCCAAACAGCACAAAATGATCTGGAATGACAGGAATGCTGGATCCAGAGAGTTTTCTGTGGGACAGCAGGTGATGGTGTTAATTTCTGTCAGACACAATAAGCTGTAGGCAGCTTGGGAGGGACCCTTCAATGTGCTAAGGAATGGCAGTGATGTTAGCTACATGATAGAACTGCTAGGCAGGAGGCAGGGGCACAAATTGCACCATGAACATGATTAAGCCTTACTGTGACAGACAGGCCCTTGTGTTGAGTATTTGCAGTGGATGGCAGGAGTGGTCTGAGGGGGATCTGGTGACTGACCTCCTTAGTGAGGCTCAGACTGACACCTCAGTGGAAGGAGTAGCAATGTCCCAGCGGCTATCCCCTACCCAGATTCAAGAAATCCGAGCAGTGTTACAGGAGTCTGGGACATGTTCACTGGCAAACCAGGGTGCAACCACCTGGTGCAGCACCACATGGATACAGGTCCCCAAAGACCTATAAAGCAGGCCCCTTACAGGATGCCTGAGTGAGTCAGACAGACTCTGAGGGAGGAGATACAGCTGCTGTTGGAACTGGAAGTAATCCAGGAATCCAGCAGTCCTTGGGCCTCTCCACTGGTGCTGGCACCAAAGAAGAATTACAGCGCCAAGTTCTGTGTGGACTACAGGAAACTAAATAGTCACACAGAGTCAGATGCTTAGCCCATGTCTAGGACAGATGAAGCCCTAGATCAGCTTGGTGGGGCCAAGTATCTGATACAACTTATCTCACCAAGGGCTACTGGTAGGTGTCCTTGACTCCCAACGCTCGAGAGAGGTCAGCCTTTGTGACTCCTTTCAGGTTGCATGAGATCACAAAGATGCCCTTTGGGACGAAAAATGTCCCAACTTTTTTCCAGAGGCTGGTAGATCATATCCTAGCAGGAGCAGGAGATTATGCCCTTGCTTACCTGGATGATATTTCCATCTACAGCCATTACTGGCAAGAGCACCTTCAGCATGTCAGGGAGGTGCTGGGCAGACTGCAGAGGGCAGGGTTGACCATTAAGCCCAGTAAGTGTCAGATAGGTATGGCAGAGGTCTCCTACTTGGGACATAGAGTAGGGAGTTGTAAGATCAGTCCAGAACCTGCCAACATGGAAGCCGTTCGGGCATGGCCTGCCCCTATACCAAAAAGCAGGTGAGTACATTCTTAGGGTCAATGGGGTATTACAGAAAGTTTTTCTCCAATTATAGTACCATAGCTACTCCCCTCACAGATCTGACAAGGAAAAACAAGCCAGATAAGGTAGTATGGACCCCAGCATTTGAGCAGGCACTGCATAAGCTTAAAAGAGCTTTGGGAGGACCCTCTGTGTTAGCCAGTCCAGATTACAGCAAAGAATTTGTTGTGCAGGTAGATGCTTCAAACCAAGGGGTGAGGGCTGTACTTAGCCAGGTTTCTCCAGAGGAAGAAGAACACCCAGTGGTATATCTCAGATGTAGACTCCAACCCAGGGAGGAATGTTATGCAGCTGTAGAAAAGGAATCTCTAGCCATAGTATGAGCACTGCAGAAACTTCAACATTATCTATATGAAAGGAAATGCACTGTAGTTAACCACAACCCCTTAACATGGCTACATAAATTCAGCCAGCAAAATGCCAAGTTATTAAGGAGGAGCCTAGGATTGCGGGCATATGATATGACAGTACAACACTGTAGTGGGGTTAGAAATACCAGTGCAGATGGGCTCTCAAGACAGGGAATGGGGTAACATATTCCCAGATAGGCTTATTTCTCTCAAACCTAATTTCTCAAGGGTCACTTGAAAAACTAGCTTGAGTCTTTAAAGGGGGGTGAGATATGATGATAGGAGGTACTGCCAGCCATTCCAGGGAGAAGTAGGGCAGTGAATGTAAGACTTGTGTCAGCACAACTAGCTGGAATTTTATAAATAATTATATGTCATTTGTATAACAAGCTGATCTGTACAGATGTTTGTGTTGAAAATCTATTTGTGAGCTTTGCTTGTGTTAATTGTGTTAACATGTATCAACAATGCACCCTGCTGAAATGAAGAGACATTTACATGTATTGTGGTATCTGAATTAAATGTATACATTTTAATAGAGGACACTGGCACAACAATGGCTAAACAACTGGCTTATTATAAGAAAAATAAGGGAAAGTAAATGAGCCATTAAATGACTGAGCAGCATCCCACAGTGCTGAGTAGGACTGGAGAAGGTAGGTCTGGGAGCAGCCATTACCTGTTAGATTTTTATAAAGAAGGGGGAAGTGTTGTAAATGTTTCTGGCTCCTAGGCAGTGCTATAAATGCTCTAAATGTGTATTGTAGCAGTCTGCTAAAGTCCTGTCTCAAACTTCAAAAGGAGATACTTTGAGAACCTAGAGCCAGGTGAGCAGATGAGGTCATTCTGCAAGTCATCTTGGATATTATATTTCACAGGGAATAATCTCAGAGGATAGAGTATTCTGTTTTTGGAACCTGACTAGAAAGACTGCTCACTTATTTCATCTTGCCTTGCCTAAGTAAGTTATTAGGGAACAGTAAATTTTCTTAGATTCATTCAGGAATATAGTGAAGCTTAGTTTAGAGAATGTTTTTCTTTATTTGTTTGAGTCTGTCCATCAATGTTGTTTTCAATATTTCCTGTGATTTGAACTCTGTGGTTTACTATGAATATATATTCGGTATTTTCGTGTTTTTTTATTTATTATTAAATATATTTAAAACTTTTATTGTGGCTGGTTCTTGTAGAGAGTATCTAACCTTTGAGAGTACTTATATTTATTTGGTGACACTGTGTGCGCCACTCCAGAAGGCCTATCTCTCTTGGTGAACTACTACTATTTGTATTAGTATTAATATTACACTGTATAACTGGACACCATTTAAGGGCCTTAGAATAGCTGATTGTGAAGTGTCTGGTGGCAGTGATTACCTTATACTCTGGGCAGAAGCGGGCACAGCAGGTAAACCTGTGCCAGCCTTTCCCAGGTGTGTGTGTGTGTGTGTGTGTGTGTGTGTGTGTGTGTGTGTGTGTGTGTGTGTGTGTGTGTGTGTGTGTGTGTGAAAATTAAATCTCTTAGTGTGTGTATGTCAGCTACTTGGGGCAGGGACACAAAGCACTGGGTTTACAGAGATGGTGCTGGAGGACTTGGCTTGGACACTCGGCTGAGGACCTAATCCTACAGCTGTACCAGTGAGGAGTCTTATTGGGGATCTGGAGGGAGACAGATATAGAGACATCCAGACCCCAGGCTGAGTGTGTTCCCTGTGTGCTTAAGGAAAATGTACTTGATGCAGAGAGGTCTGCATCCGGAAATGCTGAGTGTATCCATTTGTATTCCATGTGTACGTCTCTCTCCAGTGTCAGTGGTGAGGATTCAGGCTCTTTGATTACTGGTCCAGGATGGGGACAACACATAGTGGTGCTCATCACATATTGATAGCAGTGGTGGGCATCACAAAAGTAATCAAGGGAAAGCTAGAAAATACATTGCAGCACGTGTCTCATCAAATGTGATGTATGTAGAAACATTGTCAAATCACTTTAAGGAAAACAATAAGTGAAATATAGGTAAACAAGAATTGTCTTATGTCTTCGCATTACGTCTGAAGAAGAAATCTATAAAAGGAGACAGCAGGAAGGACAAACATTCAGATTGGTGAATTCACTGGTAAGTCTGAACACATTAATAAACAGTATTGTGTGTTTAACTGATTTTATTACTGCAAGCAAGAGAGAGATACATCAAAAAATAAGTGCAGTATTTATGTTTTTAACTTACTTTGTATATAAAAAAAATCTAATACAGAACAATAAGTGAAGCTATACAGTGCATTAAGTACATTACTGCACACAAGGCTGCAATATGTCAGTATATTAATCTAGTATTTCTGTCTTTAACTTATTTTATTAGAGTATATCAAGAAATAATCAATACACAATAGTAACTGAAGCAACAGAGTACATTTACTATATTATTGCAAGCAACCTTGAGAGATATGGTATTATATAAGTGCAGTAATCTGTCTTTAACTCATTTTATAAGATGTAAGTATTTATAAAGGTTGTTTTCAGTGCAGTATTGCAAACATGCATATCAGGCACAAACATGATCATTATGTTTGCGTTCTAGACTTTAATATGTAAACACTACCATAACTTGATAGAAAACACTGTTCTGACACTTAAGCATAAGCATTTGGCATACCAAAAGTCTGCATGAATAATTTCCATATAATTTCATCCAACGTCTACATAACCATTCTGTTTTACTTCAATGTTTATAAAATAAAAATGCTTTAAAGTAAGAAAATGAATGCTGTGTAATGTGATGTGTGAATTTATTGTGTGCATTTTCTCTTTTGTCCCCCCCCCAACTTTTTTCTCTGTTTTTGTTATTTTAATTACGCATTCCTTTGTCCTTTATTATTTTCATTCTCTGCCATTTATGTTCATTTTTTACAGATTAAAAATTCTCTGGAGTGGCCTAGGCACATACCTCCTAAGTTAGGAAGCTCTCATCCTCTGCTTGTCTAGGGACATCCTCGCAGGGTTGGGGTGGTGGAACTGATCCTGCAGGTGCCTTAGCACATGGAAGTTTGGCAAGCTTCACTGAACAGGGGCTTCAGGACTTGGTTGAAGACATGATGGATTAAGCTGGGGACAGATCTATTCAGTCAGTTGATGACTCTCTTCAGCATGTTCAAGACACAATATCCCAGATGGTGTTAAGGAACGCAACACCAGAGGGCCCTACTTCCTCAACATTGGTTTCCTCCACCGCACCACCATCTGGCTGTAGAAATGTTTGAGGCTTTGTGAACTGAAACTCCTGCTGACACTTCTTCAGCCCTTCTTCCCTTTTTCTTTTTCCCACGTCCTCTTTCCTAATTCCCACCCAATCTACTTTATCATATAAAAAAAATGTTTGAAAAAATGGGGTGGGGGGTCTGTTCTCCACAAAAAAACAGTCCTCTCATTTTCCACATCCACCAGCACAACCCTCTTCATGTGTTCATTCTGTGTTTCCCTCTTTGTTGTTTTTCTCCTTTTTCAATCTTTCCTATCCCCCTTCCACTCTTTAATCCATCTAGGTGTTCAACCAAGGATACACCTATGTAAAACATATTAAGATTCTTTATGTTTTTTTTAAATATTAATAACAAAAGCTGCACAGTCTGCCACTAAGTCTTTCAAGTATAGCTGCACGTACTCTCATCCATCCACAATATCTGAATACATAAGAAGTAATATAAAGCCTACAGCGTTCATGTAGTACTTTGTATGTACTTAATGCTTCACTTTAGGTACTTTATGCTTTTGCTCTAAGTGGGCATGTTTTTCAAACCACCTTCACTTTTCTTTATTCAGTGCTAATACACTGCACTTAGCTTATTTGCATATACACATAGTAGCATTTCTCGTAAATAACTGCTATGTAACTGTGAACTTCAAGACTATAAAGACCACCCTATGACTTAGTTCATCCAAACAGCATTTACTACGATTAATTGTGCCTTGTTTAATCAGCTGAACAGTTACTTGACTCCAAATCATCTAATGAGTTAGGATGCCACATTCTAAAACAGCTACACTCCCATGGTCACAAAACACACAGAAATATATACTAACACCGAAATCATATAATCTCAGGGAAGAAAGAGAAACTGATAAAAATGGCAACGCTCGTCTTCTTGCTTTCTTCTTCAAGTTTGGTAATTACAAAAATCTGGGAACATTTTAGTGAAGATATTCTCAGTGCCAATCAAGTGGTGCTTATAAACAGCAGGTTTCCCATCAGAATATTATCTCTGATATCTCTATAAGTAAGGTAGTCTATAGAAATGCCCTCTGCTCACTTGTAGACTGGTACAACTCCAGTATACTAGCATTAGGTGCTAGAGACATTTTGTGGTTTGTGCACCAGAACAGGCTTGGATTGTTTCTTCTCTGAATGCTTTTCAAAGGATCTCACAAATCTGAATCCATCGATCTGAATCCATCATCAGCAATAAAATATGAGTGTGTATGATGTTCATCCTCACCATGAACCTGATCATTATGTCTGGACAATTCTCAGATTGCCACGTACTAAGCTTAGCCTAGGCTTTCATGTTGTGAACTGCCCCATCTCAAGCTTGCCTTCTTTCAAGAAGTACATTCAGACATGATCTTTTGCACTGACAACTGTATTCAGTGATCATGAGGCCAATAAATCTTTAACCAAAGAGAACTCACTCTCTATCAATATCTGCTGC
This sequence comes from Protopterus annectens, assembly GCF_019279795.1. Lineage (NCBI taxonomy): Eukaryota > Metazoa > Chordata > Ceratodontiformes > Protopteridae > Protopterus > Protopterus annectens. The sequence goes on along the minus strand of NC_056728.1, from coordinate 1,434,112,467 downwards.
TTTGCCTTTCTTGCTGCTAAACTAACCCCAGGGTTTAAATGTTAATCTAAACTCAGATGGGTTTCCCATGTTTGTGTATTTATTTAGGTTGTCTTAGTAAATATTTGTATAACAACCAATATACACTAATATATCACATGTTTTTGGTCTTGAAGCTATACAATATTTTTTAGGGGATAGTCCCAGAACACAATACATTAAGGAAATGACACATTTTTGCCTCAAGAATAATATGTTTGAATTTGATGGGAACTTATATAGGCAAAATGTAGGTACAGCGATGGGGGCTGCTTTTGCCCCGGTATATGCTAATTTGTTTATGGGGCTAGTAGAAAATACCCATATTTATAGGAATGAATTTTTTAGAAAATATTTGAGTAAGTATTTTCGATTTATAGATGATTTGGTTTTTATTTGTAGAGGGGGAGAAAATGAATCATGTAGTTTTATAGAGTATTTAAATGCCAATAAATATGGGATTAAATTTGATGGTGTTCAAAAAGGTCTGCAGATAAATTATTTGGATATAACATTGAGAGGTGAGAATAATAAGAGAATTCATACTAATGTATATAGAAAATTTGATCAAATGAATCTGATGGTATATGCTACTAGTTGCCATCCAAACCATATGATAGAATCCATTCCGTTAGGGGAAATGCTCAGGACTGAGCAGTAATATTATGGAAGCGTATAAAGAGGCACAGGAAGTAGCCTCGATGTTAGTAACTAGAGGCTACAACATGGAGAATATACATGGAAGTTTGCAGAAAATATTTGGTAATAAGCAGAATAAGATGTTAGTTAATAGAGGTGTACAAAGTGGAAGGGAATTAAGAGCTAGAGGGGAAACATCGGAAAAGGAGATTATGTTCTTTGTTACCAAGTATACTTCATTTTCACATAGAATAACAGGGGTGATAAGAGAGTATTGGAAACAAATAAGAAGGAATGTTCAGTCACTGTCACAAATAGAATTAAGAATTTCTTATCAAAGGGGAAGAAATCTTAAGGATTTTTTGGTGCATGGAAAATATAAAAGACCAGTAGAAAAGATGTTGAAAAATGTGGAAATAAAGGGGACTTTTCCTTGTGGAAAATGTTCTATATGTCAACACATTATAACAAAAGTAGATAGAATAGGTAAAAAAAAGTTTGAAACAGTGGGAACATACTCTTGTTTAAGTAAAGGTGTGATTTATATTATAGTTTGTTCCTGTAATAAACATTATATAGGAGAAACAAAAAGGTCATTGGCTGATAGAATAAAAGAGCATGTTAGAGATGTTAGAAATAATAAAGTTATGAGTCCTGTAGCGGAACACTTTAATAAAGAACATAAAGGTGAAACAAGTACTATGAAAATAACAGTATTGGAACAAGTAACATTACAATATGAAAATGTTGAGTTATTAAAACACATATTGAGACGAAAGGAGTCTATTCTTATAATGAAATATAATACATTGTTACCTAATGGATTAAATAAGGAATGTAATTGGCAGATTTTTTATGAATTTTTAACTTTGACTTTAAGAATGTATTGGAATGTGTTTTAATGATTAGTATGTAAATTGATTAATTAAGATGTGATAGAATTGTATATAAAAGGAGGGATTTTTTAGTAATGAAAGTTTTACTCTGTAAAGGTTAAGGCCGAGGCGCTAGAGAATTTTGTTCTTAAAAAATAAAAGTGTATGCTTGGAAAGTAGAGCTGTTTTTCACTGGTCATTTATTTGGTTGTTATACAAATTTGAGCTATTTTGTTGTGACTATATGTCTTAGTAAATATGTTAAAATGTTTGCTCCCCTAAATTTTCTGGGCAATTAGTAACACAGACATTGCATAGCTTAATAATAAAAGTACTGTGGGCAGCTTTAAAAGCAAAAAAGGTGGCTCCTCCCAACTGCCAGCCGCTCTCATATCACATTTTAGTAAGCTACGACTATACCAGTTATCTGTAATTCTTCAGCTCTACCAAGTCTAATATTCTGTAAACAAAATGCTGTTGTTAAATCTGCATTTCTCACTTTCACATCTGTCATTTCCCAGCTGTTTATAGTTGCAATCTGCCAAGGTTGACTTCCTTTTTCATAGTATTGGCTTCTGACTAACCATCTGTATACATAGCCCTTATTTAATGCTGTTTCTGTTTGCAGGAGTAGTATGGAATGTTTTACATATTTCACCATGTTGCATCTTGCCATATTCCTCCTGTCATGCATGAAGATAGGTAATTTTGCCTTGAGTAATAACCCTCCCCAATAGTTAACCAGTGGAATGTTAAGATAGATGGAGACAAGAATACATTCAAAATTTGCCCTTTTGGGAAGTAAAGTTAGAGAAAAATAATATAAAAAAATAAATAAATACTCCAGTAGCATAAAACTATCATGCACTGCATTTCCAGTAACAATATAAATGGAGGATCAAATAGCACAAAAATTTCAGAATAATGAATCAGTAAACAGTTCAAGATATGCTGACTCTGCATTAGACCACAGGACAGTATCAGTAAACGGTGTACCTTTAACAGGAGAACAGGAGACGCCAGCATCTTCTTTGTGTTCACAGTTATGCTTGCCCCAGGCATTCTTCACACACTGCTCCAGAGAGAGCTCATTTCCAGTGCATTGCACTTCATCCAACAACACAGTTCCTGTACCTTCTCCGAAGTGGGCCTCGTCCCACGCTTTGGCTATGCCACTGTGAATGATGACAGAAAGGTATGCATCAGCTGTGCACATAGTGCTAATTGCAAACCACAGCACAGTGTCAGTGTGTACAGTACTATAAACTGATAGATCAGAGAAGTAAGATTACATCTCTGCAGAATATCCTGTACCATGTTGAAGAACACATGCTACTGTTACTTCTTCTTTGAGACCTATAAAACATCTCATTGCATCATGGTAGCAGATCTGAAATATCAGTGAACCGGAGTGCATTAGAAAATAGAATATATAGTGCTACTCAGTTCACCAGCTGTAATCCACATGCTCTTAACACTGCTGTGAAAGCCACCAGTATGTTAGCATTAGTATGTCTGAGCAATGCCACACACACTTGCTTCTGAATTATATGTGCTTTTGTTCAACAAATCAGGTAAATGCAATTTTGCATAGAAATATATTTTTTTGCCTTTTTCACGCAAAAAAGCAACCATCGGTGGCTATGTGTTCTTTATTTGCTAATACATGTAAGCCATTTTTATATCTATATCTATACACACACACACACACACACACACACACACACACACACATACACACACACACACACAAGCACACACACACATACATAGGACAGTTTTATCAAGCCTACGATAAGTCCATTGTCACTGGCACACTGTGCCATCTCTGTTTTCTTTCTTTTTTCTTTTACAGATTTTTGCCCCTGCTGCCTGATGATCATCAGCTTCCTCTCAGCCAACTGATTCATTTGTCCCCCATTATTAGGGAGAGAACTGAAGTGGAGATGCCATCATTTAAGCTGCCATCAGGGTTGATTTGAGATTCATCTGTCCTGTCACAATGAAGGAAGTGGGAGTATGTACAATGGACTGACTGTTTTGGTTGGCCTTCTCTTCTACAAAGGGCACTGCCAGCAAACAGTTCTGCTCTCCTGTCTTTAAGCATGGAAGGTAGCTTCCCCAGTCTCCAGCAGGGAAACTGCACATCCCTATGTGCACAACAAGCCTCTATCCTTGTCTCCCCTCGAGGAGGCAGTCAGGGCATGACCCTTCACTCTACTCTCTCCCTGCTTGGGTTCCTCCAGTGCTGGGGCCATTAATCATATCACAGAAACCTGGAATGCATTCAGGGTTTAATCCCACTGCACCCCAGATCCATGCTCTGTGGCATCTCTGTTTTCCACATGCACATGTCTTTTGTCCAGTACACCTCCAATTATTACTTTTGCCTTCCCTTCTCCTCACATTACTGTCTGTCCATCTTGGATCTGCTTACTGTGTGCTACTGTTCCTTACCTATCTATGCTCAGCTGCCTTGAGTTAACTGCAGTTTGTGGGATGACACAGATTGGCAGCATTGCTGCCTTTCAACACATGCCTCTCCTGTTTTGTTCTTGACTGGGTTACCTTATTTGTCTAGTGTTTATTCCCTCCATGCATCAATGTGGGTTTCATCAGGTTCTGTAGGCCCACACCAAGCACATGCATGTATGTGAGTTGCTAGTCTGCCAAACTTCTCATAGGTATGTGAGTGTTTTTGTGTGTGTATGCTTGTGTTTCTGCATCTTGCGATAACTGGAATCCTGTCCAGGTTTAGCTGTATGTGTTATCAGCCTGAACAGGCTAAAATGGGTTTTCAAATATCAATGAGTGAAAATGATATTTGAATAGGTATCTTGTAACCACTGTTGCCACATATACTTGCTTAATAAGTTTTATAGTGTGTTATACCGTGCTTGCTTGTCACTTTTACCTGGCATAGTTTGCTTTTTGGATGATTCCTATAATGTATGACTGATCAAGTGTCTAAATGGGTGGATCCTATTTCCTGTGAAGTCTCAGCGAGAATAACTGAATGAAGTAATCAGATAATAAATAAGAAAATCATTCAAACAGCAGTTTTACAGACAAAATGACTATACATTCAGATAAAAAGAGGAATAAAAACAAGTCAGTAACCAAAAATATGCAAAATTACAAAGAGAAAAGACTTTAAGCAATGCCTGAATGCAAGCAACAAGAAAAAATAGTATACAGATGAGTAAGAAGATGCCAATCAATCTAGATACATGAAAAAGTCTTTAATACATAGCAAACAAAGAACAGCACTGAATAAATGATAAAAATTCAGACAATGAATGGAGAGAAGTATTTTCTTAATAAATTAATATATTGGAGAAAAAAGGAAAAAAATATATAGTGGCAATGGGCAAGCTGTGGGTGATTTACAGACACATACACATTGCGTAGTAGCTTACATGGCCACGGCATGCAATGTATGCAAAAGACTGCATACAGAGATATAAATAAAGTCATACAACATAATTAGATGCAAATTTATTTAGACAAAACTGTGTCATGACTCACAGTGGTAGAGCAGCTGGAGTAGATTGATGAGTGACTATACAAAGACACAAACAATATCGAAAATTTGACACTACATGTCAGTAAGATGCTTTGAGTAGGTAGTCAGCAGCACTTGTTTATTCTACGAGTGGCTAGCAGTGGGCCAGTTGCACATTATAGCAGACCACTGCAATGCAAGATGTTCAGGCAGCACATAGCATGCCATAAAAATGGCTGATCAGCAGATAACTGATGGCTTCTGTGAAAGGCAAGACATCATTTGGAGTCTGGCAAATATGTGTTGGCTATGTGCTCAATCCAGAGAATTGTGTGATGTTACTATTTCTGTGAAGACCAGGGTATGTGTAGCACTTTACCATCTTAGTAATGAGAACTTCTGATGATCAGCTAGGGACATGGTAGATATATTGCCGGCTTCAGCCTGAAAAATATTGAACGAGTTTTTTGACAAGAGTGACCATTATGTATGGCTTCTATAACATCTCATGAATTCTTGAGCTACTGGCTACCATCAATTACACACAAGGAGCAATAAAGGCCCTGCCTGGCCTACACTCACAATATATGTGAACAAAAGAGGCTACCATTCTCCCAACAGGTGGGTAGTCTGTAATGCACAAGGGATTATCATTAGAGAGTATGTGTGTGTGTGTGTGTGTGTGTGTGTGTGTGTGTGTGTGTGTGTGTGTGTGTGTGTGTGACCTCTGGAGGTCCCATGACTCCCATATTTGTCCCATCTGTGACCTGTATTGTTGCTTCCAGTAAGACGACTTCTTTTGACATCTGGTTGGAAAGTACAGGCTCACACGGCAAAATGAATGGTTCTGGCATTAAACAAAGCACAGAAGCGGCAACGAGGGACATCGTTCTCTGGGCCTAGATAAGTGATGCAGTAAGAATGGAAGCCCTGGTGTGGTATTTGCTTTCCACAGGTGAGACAATTATTAACTTTTTCTGACATGGGTTAGTGCAAGAAAAAAGGATCCCCATCGGGGTACTTAGCTTTCGAATGCTTCAACTTCAATTCAGAAATGAAACTCATGTAGCGGCCGACCAGCACTCATGCGAACTGCTTCTGCTTCAGGCTCCATGGCAAGAAAGACTAATGTAATGACGTTGGATGCCTTCCTTTATATCACTGATGACCTGATGTCAGTCCTCAAGTGACAGCAACCGATGCAGAAATACTAAGTCTCTGGTACTCAGGCCGGCCGAGGGCTACCCTGGCAGGGATAACCCAAATGTGATGATTGCAACAGTGAATACACTCGAACATCTACAATTATTGTAAGTGTACAAAACTGTACTTTCTGCTACCTTCTCCCATCTTATAGGGCATTGCAGTACACCTGTGACATAACCAGCCAGCTTGTTGTTGTATGTGCCACCCTGAATAATATGATCATATGGAAACAAGCATGCCAGGCCTATGATATATCTGTGTTACAACTTGTACCAGGTGGCACAACATCATCAGAACAGTTAAGGAAAAGATAGAAAGGGATGCTGCATGCACAGGAAAAGCCACACTGAGGCAGCAAAGGGCACACTAGACAGTGATACTGATGAAGTGGTGACATCTGGTTGACAGTTATGGGCCATGACAATCATAAAGTGATAGTGTTTCACAGACTAAACAAGAAGCATGCTGTTTTAATATAAAGCTGTGCCATGCACAGTGTCACGCTATACAAATAAACCAAACAAACCTAACTACTGTTCTAGCAGACCTGTTATGTGCGAGCATATTTGTCAAAATGGAAAATATACACCCTTCTGGACAACTCCAGATACTTAAGTAATACATAATTTGTGCAGTTTGCAGTTCAGGCATACTTTCTCAAAAAAAACCCCCACAAACTTTTACCCTTTTACATACCATATAGTGAAGTACCTGCTTGTAACATGAACATCACTGAATCACCTGTCCATAAAACATATTCTTTTATATATCAGATTGTATACGGGCCAGGACAAATCACAGAATGTCAAGACGTATGCATAGTATGCCATATATTGAGGTGAGCCATTCAATTGAGTAGGGTGGGACGGCATGGCATGTGATTTCATGAACACACATAACTATGTGGTGTCTGTCATTTTGCATTGTCTGTAACAGTGTTAGCACCTATTAAATGCACCTATCAAAGACACTTAACTGGCTGGTTTCTTGCATACAGCACCTATTGGGTATCTATAATAGCCCATTTAAAAAGTTGGTGCCTGGCATCACATGGGCCTCCTGTTAACAAGGTCCACAGACATCCCACGGACATCAGAGCAATGGTGACACTGATACAATCAGCTAAGGTGCTGCCAACCTGAGACACGCAACAGTGGGAAGCAGATGTTTAATAAGAATGCCCTGAGATGTGTGCTAAGCATTTACTGAAACAGATTTCTTCATGCTGACTGCAGAACAGTCAGGCAAGCAATTTTCACACTGTTCCCAGAGGAGGTTGGTATGAACATGTGTGAAGGTGTTGTCATTGCATGTTGCTGTGAGGTATGCAGACTGTTATCTGTGCTTCACACAGTTTGGAGCAATAGCAGTCCTAATTAATTCTGAATGCTTGATCCCTTTCCCTTTCTAGTTGTAGTGGTGTGCACCTTTATTTTACAGTTCACCAAGAGTAACGTCTGAAATATATAGGCTACCACAAGTGGCAAGAAGGGAGTGGTGACATATAACAGAATGAGAATATGTAATTTAGCATGTTCTGTACTTCAGCTACATGTCACACTTAAGCCAACCTTCTCCTTTGATATCCACAATGCAGGTCCACCTGAAGAGGAAGAAAAGGAATTCCGGTCATCTACTGGAATAATGAATGAGTTTGGCATAATGGGTAAGAATTTTTAGCTCAGACACAAGGTATAGGGTTTGAGTCTGACCTCAGGTTATATGCTAATTTTAAAATGGCCCTTCTGGGCAGTTAGCTTAGCATTTATCTACAAACTTACTTTTGTAGCACATTATAGCTTCTTTGATGAGAATGGGACTGCTTCACCAAAGTAGATAAAGGCCCCACTCAGGCAGACAAACCACCCCAATCACCTGTTTCCCAGCTGTAGCAACTGCTTGAGAGTGCAGTGGAGCATTAGGTGGGGGAACTGTCTCAAATGTATTGACACCATCCTGTAGTGAACTGCTGATTCACTAGAATGGCAGGTATGAACCAACAGGTCACAAGAGGGTGACCAGGCCCATATTATCACCGTCCCTGGACCATCTGCTAATGATGGATCTGACTGCCCTCTGGGCCAGAATACCAGCCCCAAAACAAACCCTCTATCTTATTCTCTGCCTGATGGGACCTCTTTTCTACTGTGTTATATCCCATATCTTGTGCGTAACCCAAAACTTTCCATCACCCTTTATGCAAGGTACTAAACGTCACCCCAATCTTATGTGTGTACAACATTCATGTTTGTCTGCACTGTTTCACATTTGTCTTCTTGCCTCTGCAAACAATCCTACCCCCTCTTTTAATATGTGTCTTTTCCTTTTCTTCCTTTGCATATCATCCCCCTCTTGTCTTCTCTGCTGATATGAAAAAATGGGGCTTTGTTCCCAGAAAAAAATAATTTTGACCTTCCTGCACCCTCCTATGTCCTCCTTGTGTGTTTCCCTTTGCTTACTGTCCTAATACCAGTTTTCCTCTCCATATTGCTGCTGATACATGCAGCCACATGCCTTGGGGCACCACACAATGACACGCAGATAAGTTCAAGCACAATGTGTTGTTTAAGTCCACAGCACTTTGTGCTAATCTCAGGCAGTACATGCATAACTCTTAACTTTGCATCTCCAAAATGAGAAGCACTACCTCTCATAATGTAGAACAAATGGGTAAAATGTGGAGCACTTAGTAATAAACTGAAGTAAGACACCCATAGCATGGTTAAAAACTGTCAATTTGTGTTTACAAAAGCTGCTTTTGATAAATTAATAGGATTTAATATTATTAAATATGGATATTCTTTAAAAAAATTCTTAATGAATGTGCGACAGACTCTTTCAATGTGGAACAGAGTGGAACATGTAAGACTCAAGATGAAGACAATTCCTCATAATGAATAATTGAGACATATAGTGGGATGTTGTGTTTCATCCAGTATTGTGGCATCCACTTTCAGCCATGCTACCATTTGCCTTGTCCTTTGTAGTAATTGACATTCATTTTTCCACTAATTTCAGTGAGATATCCACTGCAAGATATGCTACCATAAAGTTAATGTTTTACAAGCTCATGTTGCTCTGTTGAGTTGCACGAGAACTGTGTACTTTGGCAGTATTAACAATAATACTGCTTGTAAATGCAGAAGGTGACAGTAACCAAGAACGAATTATTCCACAGCAACCACAGTTTATTGAGCACTTTTGTTGGCCTTCAGCCATTGACATCATCAGAATATACTTGTTACATTAATGCTTAAATACTCATTCCCCATCACATGGTCATCGAAGACCCCTCCCCTCATTGATTCTTTATATGTTAAAGATGTTATGGAAAACAGTTGTCATAAAGTGCTATAAGTGCAATAAATTACATTAATAAATATATAAATATGTGAATACATAAATAGCCTAAATAATGTACATACATATATAAATAGGTAACCAACAATGTTAAAAAACAATGGTAAATCTGTAAATTACATCTAAATTTACCAAACATTCATAAAATACTGTTTATTAATCACAAAGCTATTAAAACCATGACAACCTATTGCACTTCAGGCTTTTACATGAGAAACTCTGATTTTAATTTTAACAGGCTGGAAATGGATACAGTCTCATTCAAACCTGGGGGGACTGTTGCATTGCATCTGAGTTGCCATACTAATTCTCTGTATTCTAAATACATTTCTTTTGGTCCACCTCTTTTTTCTTTATCTACTATTTGCTCTAAACCTACAAATTTAAAAGAATGTCCACTACATTCAAAAGTATGCTTAGCCAAAGCATTACTCAGGTTCATTCGATGTATATCATACATATGTTGATATATACGTTTGTTAAGGGCATTTTTTGTTTTCCCTATATAAAACTGTCTACATTGTTGACAAGTTGCGATGTAAACTATAAATCTACTGAGGAAGTTAAGATTTTGTCTCAATTTGACCTCACCATAGCCCATAATATAAACATTCTCTGTTTCCTCAACATGACAGCACTGTGCACATTGCCCACATTTTCTCATACACCTTGAGCTCTCGCCAGGTGAATTTCTTTCTATTAGAGTCTTGATATTGGAATTCCTCTTGTAAATAATCAATGGTTTTTCACCTACCTTCTCCCTATTTTCAAAATCATTGGTCAAAATACTTCAATTACTAGTAACAATTTCCTTAATGTCATAAAACACTGGGCTGTATGTTAAAGTCATAGCCCGGCTAAACATTTTACCTGTTGGATTACACACATTACTAGTGCTCACTCTATCAGTCTCTACACTGGTGGCTATAAAATTCAAACCTAACAATGGGAAAAAGTGTCCATCAGTTCTTTTTGTTTTTACTTCCAATAATATGGGGTCTATAAATACATCCGGGTACCCCTTTCTTAATAGCATACCCCTCATTTTCTCAGTTTCTTCAATAAATGTTGCAAAACCATTCACCATTCTAGCCAACCTCACCCCTTGCCCCTTCACCAATGACCTTTTCTGGTGTAGGGTGGCCTAATGGTTAAGGTGTTTGCCTTAAAAACACAAGGTGCAGGGTTTGATGCAGGGATTGAGTCTCACAAGGGATAATTGGCTAGGCTTAAAATGGCTTGCAAAAGCAGTTAGCCTAGTACTAACCTATGAACCTATGTAAGGAGCGACAACTTTCAAAATGTAAAAGAGTGTTGGAATAGGTCAGATTCCTATAAATAGTTGAAGTAAAACACTTACTAATGTTGTCTTTTTTTATCTCAATATCCAAGAAATGTATTCTATGCATGGCTGCTTTTGCATCCACTGTGGGTCTCAACAGGGGGTCCACAATGTTTTTGTGGATCTTTGGGATTCTGAATATTGTAGGAATCCTGGGTGCATTTTGCTGTAAAAAGCTGTACGCACTATTTGTGATTTGCCCATCTATCAGCAGATCATTCAAGGTAATGTCAATATACCTATATGCAATGTTAATCTCATTAACAGATGTTTCTTCATATGTGTCACCATACAAGTATAATAACATTTTTTCAGCATAAACATGTTGGTCCATGATTACAATACCCCCCCCCCTTGTCCGGTTTCATCACTCTAATTTGCTGATTATTAACTATCTTCCTGAGTAATGAATTTTCTTCAACTGTTAAGTTAGAAGCAAAATCATGTTTTTTTAGATTTGACCATTTTTCTAATCTGGTTACACCACAAATTCTCAAATATATGTAATAAAGGATGCAAGGGGGGGGGGGGTTAAAAGTGCTAGATTTCTTACATTGTATTTTATTGACAGACATCTGTTCATTACCAAAGTAAAACTTGAGGTTCAACTTTCTAACAAAAGTGTTCAATTCTAATAAAGTGCTCTCAATCACCAGTACCCTTGTGGGTACGAAATTTAAACCTTTTTGGAACAAATCTGCCCATTCAACATCCACATGTATTTCACTCAGGTTAAATATCTTAAAATCTCCCTGTGTGTTGTTAATGATTTCTGCTAACATTTGTGTATTAACATCATTTACCATCTGCTGAATGCCCCCCTCCCTCATCCTCTGTGATGGTAGCCCCTGTTGGAAAATTAATTCCTGTAATTCACATTGCTCTCCATTTCCCTGTTGTAGTTGTTCTGCCTCATTCGATTCTGTAGGCGTTCTGACCTCCTCTGTGCTACTTCTAAAGGGACTACTTGTTTATCATTGCTTTCATTAATACCCCATCCAGTAATAATGTTATCCACGTCATTATTAAAATCACCCCTATTAGTTTCATCACCTATAAATTGTGCTCTGTTATTCATATCGGGCACAGGATATGCTTTACCAGTCTCATATTCATCTTTATCTCTCTCTAGTTTTTTGCTATTTTTATTTATTAGTTCATCTACTGTTTTTTCAATATTCACAAAAAATTGCCCTGTATTTATCTACCTTAAATGCAAAGCCCAAATCATTTTTCAACCTTCCTACAATATTCAGAATCCCAAAGATCCACAAAAACATTGTGGGCCCCCCGTTGAGACCCATAGTGGATGCAAAAGCATCCAAGACCTTCAATTTGGCCAAATTTGTGGATTTCCATCTGAAAAATGTTTTGGAAAAACAACAACATGTACTTAAAGATTCATGGGACTGTCTAAGTAAAATTAATGCAAATCTGTATAGTGACAATTTAATTTTAGTCACTATTGCTATAAAAGATTTATTTACTGTTATCCCCCATGAAATTGGCACACAATGGTTCTACGACTTTCTTTGTTTCAATACTTCATTGAGTCATACTAGAATTTTAATGTTTAGAACACTGATGGAATTCATTCTTAACAATAACTTTATAGTGTTCGACAATCAACTTTTTAAGCAAAAGGTGGGAGTGGCAATGGGGGCAGCATGTGTCCCCTTATTTGCCAATATTGTCTTGACACAATGGGAAATTAATTATGTGTTCAATAATGATTTGTTCAAGCACTGCAAATTTTATGGCCGATTCCTGGATGACATACTTATTTTTTGGGAAGGTACACAAGAACTTTTGGACAGGTTTTTCGACCATTTAAATGACTGTACAACTTTTTTAGCATTTACTATGGAGACAACCATGCATAGAATACATTTCTTGGATATTGAGATAAAGAAAGACAACATTAATAAGTGTTTTACTTCAACTAGTTATAAGGAGCCGACCTATTCCAACACCCTTTTACATTTTGAAAGTTGTCACCCCTTACACCAGAAATGGTCATTGGTGAAGGGGCAAGGGGTGAGGTTGGCTAGAATGGTGAGTGGTTTTGCAACATTTATTGAAGAAACAGAGAAATTGAGGGCTATGCTATTAAGAAAGGGGTACCCAGATGTATTTATAGACCCCATATTATTGGAACTAAAAACAAAAAGAACTGATGGACACTTTTTCCCATTGTTAGGTTTGAATTTTACAGTCACCAGTGTAGAGACTGATAGAGTGAGCACTAGTAATATGTGTAATCCAACAGGTAAAATGTTTAGCTGGGCTATGACGTTAACATACAGCCCAGCGTTTTATGACATTAAGGAAATTATTACTAGTAATTGGAGTATTTTTACCAATGATTTTGAAAATAGGGAGAAGGTAGGTGAAAAACCATTGATTATTTACAGGAGGAATTCCAATATCAAGAATCTAATAGAAATAAATTCACCTGGTGAGAGCCCAGGGCGTATGAGAAAATGTGGGCAATGTGCACAGTGCTGTCATGTTGAGGAAACAGAGAATGTTTATATTATGGGCTATGGTGAGGTCAAATTGAGACAAAAGCTTAACTGCCTCAGTAAATTTATAGTTTACATCGCAACTTGTCAACAATGTAGACAGTTTTATATAGGGAAAACAAAAAATGCCCTTAACAAACGTATACATCAACATATGTATGATATACGTAGAATGAACCTGAGTATTGCTTTGGCTAAGCATACTTTTGAATGTAGTGGACATTCTTTTAAATTTATGGGTTTAGAGTAAATAGTAGATAAAGAAAAAAGAAGTAGACCAAAAGAAATGTATTTAGAATACAGAGAATTAGTATGGCAACTCAGATGCAATGCAACAGTCCACCCAGGTTTGAATGAGACTGTATCCATTTCCAGCCTGTTAAAATTAAGATCAGGGTTTCACATGTAAAAGCCCAAAGTGCAATAGGTTGTCATGGTTTTAATAGCTTTGTGATTAATAAACAGTATTTTATGAATGTTTGGTAAATCTAGATGTAATTTACAGATTTACCATTGTTTTTTAACATTGTTGGTTACCTATATATATATATATATATATATATATATATATATATATATATATATATGTACATTATTTAGGCTATTTATGTATTCACATATTTATATATTTATTAATGTAATTTATTGCACTTATAGCACATTATAACAACTGTTTTGCATAAAATCTTTAACATATAAAGAATCAATGAGGGGAGGGGTCTTCCATGACCATGTGATGGGGAATGAGTATTTAAGCGTGTTAATTAATGTAACAAGTGTATTCTGATGATGTCAATGGCTTATGGCTGACAAAAGTGCTCAGTAAACTGTGGTTGCTGTGGAATAATTCGTTCTTGGTTACTGTCACCTTCTGAATAATACTGCTTGGTGTATTCCAAGTGAGCAGGAACACTTGCTCCAAAGTATGGTTATCACTACATATATCTAGAAGTTGTCTTATCTTCATAGGATATCACCAGGCTATCAGTCTAAAGACTATTACAAGCCTAGCAAATAACGAAGTCAGAATCAAATCCTGTACATTTCATCTTTGAGGCAAAAACCTACCTCTCTTATACTCAAACTCCTAACCAAACAAAAACCCTGCTTTCTTTCAACTGATAATTTACCTTATAAATACCTACAACTGGCAGCAGATACAATAGCATATCCAGTTATTATCTTAATAAATTGCTCCATTTTTGAATGCTATGTCCCCCAGCTGTGGAAAAAAATCTATTATAACCCCATTACATAAAGGTGGAAATTCCCATGACCTCTCCAACTATGGGCCTATGTCTGTACTCTCTCCTTTATCACAAAATTACAGAAAAATCCATCGAGACTCAATTTCTGACATATCTCTCTGAAAATCTGCTCACCCCACCCGACATGGTTTTCATCCTAGCCACAGCACTATCACAGCCCTTCTCTCTTTAACAGATACTGTAAATAAAGCCACTGATGCTGGCCTCTCCACTTCTGTAATCCTACTGCATTTATATACAGTGTCACATAACAAATTGCTTAACCAACTAGCAAAACTTGGTTGCTCTCCCAATTCTCTTACTTGGTTCTCCTCCTACCTAAATAACAGGGAACAATATGTTAAATGGCAAAATGAACAATCAGACTATCAGGTAAACAATATAGGAGTCCCTCAAGGATCCATTCTAGGACCCCTACTTTTTAATGTATTCATTAATGATCTCCACAAAGTTGCCCAACAAAGTAGACTCATTCAATACTCAGATGATTCTAGTATTATTTCCACTGCCAAGAACCTCTCAGACCTCCATACTGCCACACAAAATGCTTTCACAATAGAAGCCTGGCTTAATAATGCACAACTACTGATAAACCCCCCAAAAAACAAACTCTTACTTTCCCCAACAAAATATCCAGCTGCTGATTTCAAAATCCTTTCACTAGATAAAAGCAGAACTCGAAATTGTGAAAACGGCTAAATTATTAAGAATCACAATCGACGATAAACTTACCTTTGAACCACATATCCTTAACATAATAAAGCAAACTCATTTTAAACTAGGCAAACTGTAGCACCATAAACTGTACCTAGACAGCCACACCAGAACAAAACTGGCCAGTACCTTACTTATCCCCTCTCCTCTGCATGGAAGTGTCATTTTCACCAACCTTCACTCATCCCTCAGTAACAAACTCCATTCCTGTTATTACAAAATAACCAAATTTGGCTCAGGCAAGCCTAACCGCACTCATCATTGCCAATCAATCTCAGAATTGAACTGACTCAAATTCTCCCACTACCTCTGCTATAACCAATTGACTCTAGCCCACACATTAGTTTGTAAACCCGACAGCTGTCCAGCTCCACTCCATCCTTCATACTTGTATTCCAACCAGAACTCTTAGATCCTCCAAAAACAGCTACTAAATGTTACCAAACCCAACAAAAGAGCAGGATAAAGTCTATATCCCCACAGCATTGCTAAATTATGGAAATCCTTACCCCCTTATATAACCCAAATGATGGTTCTAAAACCTTTAAATCAGCATTAAGAAAACACTACCAAAGAATCCCACTTGTTCCTGCACTATAAACAAGCCTTCTTAAACCTCTACTTAAACAATGTGTGTAAACAATGTATGTAAACAAAGTATGTAAATAATGTATGTGTACAAAGTATGTGTACAATGTATGATTAGATTGTTGAAACCAATGTATGTGTAACCCAGTGAATGCTAGATATTCTCATGTTTCATTGACTTTATTTCACCCTCTATTTCCTTTACTACTATGCATTTTTGCTCTAGTATCATTTCTGAAATGCATTGTAGTACTTTTTTATATATTTTAATGTACTGTAACTTGCTACTTCCTTGTTTCTTGTTACACCGTGTACATTGTTCAAATTGTTTGCTGAGCTTTTCTCCCTGGGCCTCCACTGAAAATGGGTCTCTGACCCAGCAAATGTTCCCAGTTAACAAATGTCAATAATAAATAAATAAATAAATAAATACCTACCTTAACCATCATGCCAACCCCGTTGTGCTGCTCACTGCTTTATTTGCTCTTGTGCAGTACAGACATGCAATAAACCTTTATGAATCCCAACCTGACATTAGTATTGTGTATGCCATACTGGCAGGTCAAAGGTAAGTGAACTGTGTGTCTAAGTTATTTAAAAAAGATTTTCAAAAGTGCCTATTTTTTTTTTTTTGTATTATGAATTTGTCATACATTATATAAGTTTATCTAATGATACGCTTTATATTATGTTTAAATGTTCATGTATATCTGTCTTCATAAACTTTTCTATAGATGAAACTCTTCCTTTCAGAAATACACTGTATAAGGTTTCAACTATATTGACTTACATGATCATCCTAATATATTAGATAAATATACATTAATATTCAATATTTTTGTGGTATGAAGACCTTATTTACACTCCTTGGATCATGCGTACATGCAGTTAGTTTCTTTTGCACCATTTTCTGGCATTTCCCCAAGCCCCTGTGTCATACTTGGATTTTACGCAGGAACTGCTGTTAGGAATAATGACATGGAATTTTTCCAAGGCAGCCTCCTTCAGACATCAGAATGTGTTTGGTTATATACAGAACATTATATCAAACCACTGCTCATCTGAAATTGATTATGTTACCCCTAGTGTTTATTTTGTATGTCTAATGCTTTAGACCTGAATATTTATTATACATCATTAGACAGTCTGATGGCTGCATGCATGATGGATGTCAAAACTTTTTACGGGTACATTTTTTATGATTTATTGTATGACACAAGACAATATTAACAATGATTAGCCGTTCTTCCTACACTCCAGGCTATAGTTTGAAATGCCTTTTTCCCTTTAGGTAGTTGCTTAGCCCAGACATGAAGCACTATATGCAATCTGTTACATGTTAACACTACTTGTGACAAATGTTTCCACAATCTGCTACGTGTTAACTCTTGTAGTGGGAAATTCTCCCATATACACAGTCTGTTGAACATTAACACTACATGTGACAAACCCCCCCACACTGCGTTTGTGAGGAGCAAGCGTCATGCATTTCCTTCTCCTTTACAAGGGGTAAAAGGCTGCTACTCTCAACTTAACCCAAACGGTCCTATTAATGTTTCCTTTATATACATTAAGTCTAACTTTATTGTCTTACCATATAAAGACATTAAAGGTGGCACACCCAATATGCCCATACATGAGAATATGTGTAGTAATATTTTCTGTTTTTATTTTCTATATTTGTAAACTGGGTTAGTGCAATGGACACAAACATCCTTTTTGTGATGGCAGTCCTAGAGCACTATCTAGTTAAATATTTTGCTCAGAGTCATAAAGTAAGTGAAGGTAAGTGGAGGTAGCCGGAATCAAACTCTGTACCCTTTGGTTACAAGAAGCACCTCATTAGCAATTCAGAGCATTAATCCTGTCTCTCTCTCTCTCTCTCTCTCTCTCTCTATATATATATATATATATATATATATATGTATATACATGTAGTTACTATGTATATATGTTATATATTTTATATATATATATATATATATATATATATATATATATATATATATACATATATTTATTTATTTATTTAAAGCAAGGTCTTGATTTTGGTGGAATGAGTTGTGATCAGCAGAGGTCCAATGGTTCAATCACCTTCTCCAAATCTGGAGATTATAGTATTTTTATGTATGTACATACAGTGACTATGTAAATGTGCTGGACACAATAATCTTAATGTAAAGACATCATCCACTGTTTCCCAGGCTTATATATACTAGAAGAGGAAGTGTGTTAGGGCACCAAA
Source organism: Protopterus annectens (assembly GCF_019279795.1). Taxonomy (NCBI): domain Eukaryota; kingdom Metazoa; phylum Chordata; order Ceratodontiformes; family Protopteridae; genus Protopterus; species Protopterus annectens. Next base: position 1,434,094,182 of record NC_056728.1, on the reverse strand, counting down.
TGAGAAGTTACAGTCCTGTTGCTCATAGCAGACCAGAACTCTGTGTCCACTATTCCTGTTTCAGCAGGGGGTGATTCTGAGTCCGTTTTTGTTAATCTGCAGCAGACTTGCCCCCCACACATCTCAACCTGCATACAATGAAAACAGGAACAAAGGCCCATAGAAAAGTAGGAACATCCAGTTAAAAATATGGACATCTAATTAGCATAAAATCTGAATACCAAATAGCAAATAACCCTTCATGTTTCCAGTAGGAATATGGTATACTACTCAGAGACACAATTAAAAACAGAGACTGGCAAAAATGATGGAAAACAAGCCCATTATCAAAGAAACAGTGTAAAATCTATAGACTTTAGTGAACTGTATTACAAAATTCTACCACACAAGGTCATTTACTTTTGTTTCTGAAAAAGTAGGTGCAAGATATGTGACTTCTTCATTAAATTATCATTGACACTTCTATTCTGGGCATATAGTATGTTTTTTGTCTTTACCAGACAACTTCAAAAATCACATGTAGTAAGGGGGATTCAGAAAATTGTATGAAGGGGTAAACTAAGCCTGAAAATAGTAATGTTCCTTCAAAATAGGGGACAGTGAATAGGCCTGTTTGAGCCTAAACTGCTGACCTCCAGATAAGTTTCTGCTATGAGATGTCCAGCCATGATATGACAGCATCAGAGCTTTGTCCACTGTATACAGCAAGTCAGGAAAAACAGTGCTGCAGTAGCAGTGTGCAGGACCTATTCAGACATTCAGAAATCAGATTGCATTCTTTGTATAACTTTAGCTGAATATCTTGTTTGGTATTGTGAATGGTCACTTCTTTAGAATACCTGCAACCTTTATACTGATAATCATGCCAGAACAATGTGAAATTATCTGTTGGATGATTAGATTTATTCTTAAAATAAATAGATGCATTTAAGAATCAATAAACAATGGTAACACTCACACATCAATCATTATAGTTACCTTGCTGATATAAATGTTTATTAGTCTTTCTCCTTCAGTCCTGCAACAATTAAATCAAGATTAGATAATGACAATTTTTTGTACTATGATTATATGCAGGTATTATGCAATACATGTTTAAATTAATAGAAAGCAAGAAAAGGAAAGAAACAAAAACACGTTTGGGAAAATTTACTGAACTATGCATTACCACATAGAAGACTCAGGAGTATAAAATAAAATAAGAAGCATTTCTAAGTACTCCAGGATTTATACAATTCAGGTTAAAGCTGACTAAATATTTTTAGAAGTGTGTGCTTCATGAATACAATGCGCACATATAAATATTTCTCTGAAACTTCTAATGAAATTATTTATGTTATCAGTAATACTAACAAAACATGTTTGTAAATCCATTATTTTAACCTAGAATTTCTCATATATTTTAAGTGAATTCCGAAAGCCTGCAGGCTTTTGATTCTTTCTTGAACTTCTGAACAGTTAAGTCAGTTTTTATTTGCTTGTGGCATTTCCTTCTGGTTCGTCTTTATAAAATTAAGTGATGATGGCTTTCATTATTTCTCTCATGGTTTTGTCTATCCAGTGTAAAAATAAATGTTTTATTCTGACAGACCTGGATAGAGTGAATTTGTCCATTAGCAATTACAGGATATTGAAGAATACTGCATTAACAATACTGCTAGGTCGATCTACACATACCCGTTGATGGATGGTATTTTTTCTCTTGTGCGTGAGACAGGTTTTTGTTAATGTTGTAGTTTTTATTTGTGTATATGGAAACTCGTTTTTTCATATGATGAAACGTGGACTATGGTTGCTGCAGTGATTTGGGAGGATTCCACTTGTAAAATAGTTTTGTAGTTCTTTAGAGAATAGCCAGTGTTATTCTTAGTGCTGGATTTATGGTAAGAAAACCATCTACAGAACTGAATAGTGTACTCTAAGATGAAATGTGTCTTTAGGTTTTAAGGTATGTTAAAATCAATGGAGAATTAAAAGTGTACATGTGCAGTTATCATGGAGCCACGTTTGTGTGTCAGGAAGGAGGTTAGTAGTTTATCAGGTTTCATCAAGACAGTCTCTGTAGGTGATTTAATCTGCTGTTTCCAGTTATACCAGTAGAGATTTCTGAAGTGTTGTGAATTTATCATGCCATTTACTAATATAAGTACACTCCACCTGATGTTTTCTTGGTGTGGTGTTTTCTGTATAGGGTTTAACCAGGAAATGCAGATTCCTTGTCTTGGATACAGGGCTTTAACTAGGCTTCTGAGCTAATTAGTATATGGGTTTTAAGTGGAAAGCCCAGCAGTGGAACTTGGCTATTTTACTGCAAATGCATATAGCATTTAAATGATTTATTCTAATGCCTTGAGAGTTTTAGATGGAAAGTGCAGCACTGGAATTTTGATATTTTGTTGCAAATACTGATAACATTTAAATGAATTATTCTCAGGTAATGATAGCCTTAAATGGTCAGGATAGTAAGAAGTTCATTCCATTAATTTTCCAGGATTAGTTTTATAACATCTGAACAAAAGAGTAGTAAATGTTTGGGAGTTATTAAACATTTTGTTATTTGGAAAAGGTGTACATTTGGGTAAATATACTTGAAAAGTGAGTCTTTCTTTCAGTTTTCTAAGCTGAATATAGAGGATTAAGATTCAGTCACCGATCATAAGCATGCTATTATGTTTTGAGACATAGATGCCAAGAAATTCACCTTGAGAGCGAAGCTTGCAAGGGAAATCTTAGCATCCATTCCAAAACCACATAATTTAAGATTTACAATCACAGAACCTTGTGGATGGAGATTTATTTGCTCCACGTACTACTGAAATTCACCTTGAGAGCGAAGCTTGCGAGGGAAATCTTAGCATCCATTCCAAAGCCACATAATTTAAGTTACAGTCGGAGATCCTTGTGGATGGAGATTTATTTGCTCCACGTACTACTGAAATTCACCTTGAGAGCGAAGCTTGCGAGGGAAATCTTAGCATCCATTCCAAAACCACATAATTTAAGAGTTACAGTCGGAGATCCTTGTGAATGGAGATTTATTTGCTCCACGTACTACTGAAATTCACCTTGGGAGTGAAGCTTGCGAGGGAAATCTTAGCATCCATTCCAAAACTACATTATTTAAGAGTTACAGTCGGAGATCCTTGTGGATGGAGATTTATTTCCTCCACGTACTACTGAAATTCACCTTGACAGCGAAGCTTGCGAGGGAAATCTTAGCATCCATTCCAAAGCCGCATAATTTAAGAGTTACAGTCGGAGATCCTTGTGGATGGAGATTTATTTGCTCCACGTACTATTGAAATTCACCTTGAGAGTGAAGCTTGCAAGGGAAATCTTAGCATCCATTCCAAAACCACATAATTTAAGAGTTACAGTAGGAGATCCTTGTGGATGGAGATTTATTTGCTCCACGTACTACTGAAATTCACCTTGAGAGCGAAGCTTGCGAGGGAAATCTTAGCATCCATTCCAAAACCACATAATTTAAGAGTTACAATCGGAGATCCTTGTGGATGGAGATTTATTTGCTCCATGTACTACTGAAATTCACCTTGAGAGCGAAGCTTGCGAGGGAAATCTTAGCATCCATTCCAAAACTACATAATTTAAGAGTTACAGTCAGAGATCCTTGTGGATGGAGATTTATTTGCTCCACGTACTACTGAAATTCACCTTGAGAGTGAAGCTTGCAAGGGAAATCTTAGCATCCATTCCAAAACCACATAATTTAAGAGTTACAGTAGGAGATCCTTGTGGATGGAGATTTATTTGCTCCACATACTACTGAAATTCACCTTGAGAGCGAAGCTTGCGAGGGAAATCTTAGCATCCATTCCAAAACCACATAATTTAAGAGTTACAATCGGAGATCCTTGTGGATGGAGATTTATTTGCACCACGTACTACTGAAATTCACCTTGAGAGCGAAGCTTGTCAGGGAAATCTTAGCATCCATTCCAAAACCACATAATTTAAGAGTTACAATCGGAGATCCTTGTGGATGGAGATTTATTTGCACCACGTACTACTACTCATTACAGAAAAACAAAAAAAGACATGCAAAGTGTTTTTTCATTGGCTTTAGAGCAGGTAAAGCACATAGTGAGTAATATCAGGCAACGAGATGTCAGTGAAATGTTTTGAAGTAATGTCAGAAGCAGATTGTAGGAAAAGACAGCAGGTAGAAAAGAAACTTTGACTTCTGCTGCTGTCTGTTGTTTGCTGGCTAGCACTGTCAGTTCGTAGTGCAAGACCTGATCTTTACAGCATTTGGGGAGGGTGCTTAACAATTAACATTGGGTCTTACACCAAGTGTTTAATTTTAATTCTTTTTAATAGTGTAATTATGGAGATCTGTGCACTCACAATAGAACTGAGTCCCACAGAGAATTAAAGAGAAGCACTAAAAACAGTCTACGTCTGCAGTTTAACCATTTTAAACAATGCCTATTTGGGACTGAAGAGTGAAGAAAGGTGTCTAATTAATGTTCTCATGCATCAGTGCTAACATTCAATGATCTATGAAGTATAATTTGTTTTGGCACACATTCACAGTTTTCTTTCAGTTGTTAGAAATGTTACTTCACAAAATGTAAGTGTGTAAACATGTACAAAAGAGAAGAACATATGATTTTTTTTAAATTCTGTGCTGCTGTCTGCAATTAACATCAACAAGGCTCACTAATGCTAAAATAAGCGCTGCGACAGAGTAACAATAACAAGAGGCTTGAAACATGTTCACAGCTGCATTATGCTTTCAAAGTAAGCAAGGCAGAAAATTATAAAGACTCTATGGTGTGGGGAACAAAAAGGAAGAAGAAAAAGAAAGACACGAAGTAGCTGCTGGCTCTAACGTTACAAACTGGGCACTGAAGTAATGTTAAAGTCAGAACTTCACCTACCTCTTGCACTGAAACACACTGTTATTATGTTAATTCATTACTTATCAATGGCAGCAGATGTGAATCCAGAAAGGACACAGCTCTACTTAGCATATACACCAGTCTATGTCTGTGAAGCAGTGGTAATATATATTGTGACTGCTGTTACACTGTATTGACCTGAGGAGATGTATATCTCACTGCCTGTCTATGAGGAAACACCATCCACTGCTCTTTATTAAACTGATCTGGTATAACTCAGTAATGGCTAGGCTAAGAACGTGCAGCCATAGTACTAGAATGCTTACCTTCCTATATGATCAGTTAATTTATACTCTTAAGAGACGTCGTGCAGCTTTCTGGTGCATATCTTTATTGCTGAAACTCTCTGTCTGGTAGTATTCATATTAACTGTCATATTCATTTATCTGGCCAACCAAGCTTGCTGGTGCACCATGGGAAAAAAATGTTAGCTGATCAGCAGTTTGAAAGGCATTTAGTATCAAAATATTTTATCTGTCTCCCTGTGTTTCTTCTTACAGTCTGTCTGTCTTTATTTTCCTTTTTTCTACAATGTAGTAGTCACTCCATAGATCCAGACACGATAACTAGACTCATCACCATCACAGTTCAGTACTTGAGGTTATTGATATGTTAAATACATTGATAAAATTCAAATGTAGATCTGAAATCACGGAGGTTTTGTCACTGAATAGATTTCTAGTAACATCAGAACTCAGAACCAAAGCTCAACAAATAGCTCCAAGTTAAGGTGCTAAAACTTAAAAGTGAATTCAGCTTAATCAAGTCCATGTAGATGAAAATTATTAACATCAGAGACCAGATCACTAAATTCCACATTTAACAAACTGCACAAAACATGAGGTGACACTTGCCCATCTGACTGCATTTATAAACATCTGTGTTTGAAATCCAGACTCAAAGCATACTATCCTTTAGAAACTACCACTGCTTTGACTTATAGATGCACTAGCTGCTATAATACAGTTACTTCTGGGACCTCATCTTTTGAAATCGGACATAAAATTTTCTAAAAAAAATGATCACATTTCAAAATATATATTTGGATTATAAAAATAGCGGATTCAAACTAAAGTATCCACACTAAGCATCCACCAGCAAAAAAAGTCTTTTCAGGTAGCCAGACTTTTGTTTGTGGACAGTTACTTAAGATCATTTCATTGAAGACTGATTGGGCAAATTTAGTTTGGCTGAATGTTAGTTTGACTGAAGGGCCAGTTGGTTAGATACCTTTATGTCATACTTCTCAACCTCTAAGAGCAAGATATCTGTATAAAGCTATTAATAATGGGGGACAAAGGCCCACAAATAGGGACAATTTTGAAATACTGCTCTTACAAACTTAGAAAATGTATAGAATAAAAGGCTTAGCTTTAGCCTGAATTTTCTAAAGGGTATGAAGTCTGAAACTCAAATGTCTGTCATTATTTTCTGTCTTCAGTGTTTAATGACTTGCCAATAATTTGCCAGAAAACCACAATTTTATGAAAAAAATGGACCAAAATATGAGGCAAAAATCTGAGCATTCTGCAAAAATCTGTTGAGAGGTATGCTAGTACATATAAAGCTCAGCAGCTTTGTGGTTAGATTTGGAATGTGGTTTGACATTAGAATGACATTTAGGGTTTAGGTTAGGTTTAGGGGTTGAGAATTAGGGAATAACATGCTGTTTGAGTACTTAATTTTTGTGTGTGTGTGTGTGTGTGTGTGTGTGTGTGTGTGTGTGTGTGTGTGTGTGTGTGTGTGTGTGTGTTTGTGAGATAAACTAATTTCCCCTATAAGTAAAACAGGACTTTCTAATAGCAGTACACGATTGATAATTTATTATTATAGGTTCATAAGTTCATAGATGTTTACTAGACTAATGACCACAAGGGCTTTCTTAAGCCTAGCCATGCATCCCAAATCTCTGACAAGTCATCATACTCTTGATAACTGTAAACAGTGGTTTGGGAGATGAACCATTTACAGGCTGCTTGTATCCATTTGAGACATAGATGTCAAACCAGGGATGAAGTTCCTGTTCCCCATCCAATTTTCCAACTTACACGAACTGGATTAGGGAGGAATTTTGCTTCACATGGATTGGGAGCATGTTCCAGAGAAGGGGTAGTCTCTGGGACACATACCTGTTATTCCAGCAGGTTCTATTTATATCACAAGCAAGGTTTAAGTCTTTAGAATGGGTAATTCTAGTGCTGTTTGTTTTGTGGATTTGCAGGAGGTCCATCAAAGTGGGGTCTGACATTGCCTTGTATGCCAGGCATAGATCTCCACAGGGATAAGGCATCAAAGTGGTCTGCTTAGGGCATGTTACTTGCACCCTGTATTCTTTTACTGAGGAACCTTTGAGGATGTTCCAATTGTTATATATGTCTGGTTAGGTATATACCAAAGGGAGCACTGTACTCAATGACAGATCTGATGAATACTGAATAGAGTGGAACAATGACTTAATTGGACCTAGAAGCCATACCTTTGTTTATAAGTTGCACAACATAGAATGATTTCCTCACTTCTGTAGACATGTGATGGCCGAAGACTAGGTTACTGTCTATATGCGCCCCCAAGTCTCTAACTACTGGGTCAACTCTTAGGGGTGTGTTGTCAATATGATAGTTGCCAGGGGTTGATGACTTCCCAAGGGATACTTTTATGCATTTCTTGGCATTTAGCTTTAGTCTTTGGCTCTGACACCAGTTACTTGCCTGTGTCAGCCCTTCCTGGAAAGCATATGTTGTCAGTAGGGGATTCAGTAAAAGCTCCTACTTTGCATTCACCTGCAAATATAGTCAGCCTGGCCTTGACTTCATAGAAGTAAATGCCAAAAAAGAGTAGCACTAGGATGAATCCCTGATGGACTATGCTTGTGACTAGCCTCTTTGCAGAGGTGGACTCCCCAATTCTAACTTCCTGGGTCTTGTCTGTCAGCCAGTTGGCTATCCACTTGGTGACATAAGGATTTGTACCTAACCCCTTGAGTTTATCAGCAATGCCCAGGTGGGATACTGTGTCAAATGCCTTGGCTAGGTCAAGGTAGGCAGTGTGAACCATTCTGCTCACATCCATTGCTTTAGTGACCTTCTCAAAGAAGTCCACCAGGTTCAGTAGGTATGACATGACCTTGACAAAACCAAATTCAGTTGGGTCCAGTGTCTGGAGGTTTCCTATGTCATTATTGGTCATTTCCATCATAATTCTTTCCATCGCTTTGTATATGACACTAGTGAGACTTATGGATCTGTAGTTTCTAGGATCTGTAGATGGCCCACCTTTGTGCAGAGGGGTGAATGCTGCTGTTTTTCATTCAAGATGCATGAAGCCTGTTTGTAGGCTACAGTTAAATTCCAGATAGACTGATAGCTCACCTTTCATGCTATTTATAAGGTATCCTGTGATATTGTCTGGGCCCATTGATGCAATGTTCTTGGCCTTAGAGAGAGGATTAAGGACCTGTTCCCTAATACAGGGGGGAGTTATATTTGATGGTATTTTCAGAGGGAAGGTTGAGGGGAAGAGAGAGAGGTAAAGTTGGAGCTCAGTTTATTGGCTAGTAGGTTTGCTATATCTTCTGGCTCAGTATAAGTGGCTCCAATAACAATGAGCTCTGCACACAACTGGGTATATGTTTAATTGCACTCATTTTTAATTTACTTGTTGATGGTCTGACTGCAGGGCTAGCAACCTGACAGTATGAACATTGGCTAGAGATGATGGCAACTGTTGATATGACATCCTAACCCCATGTGCAAAAATGGGAAAATGGGGTGTGTGGATGAATAGATAGACAGAGGAATGGTCTGAATGCAGCTGTCATGTCATAACTGAATATGTAGTTACAGAAAAACATGCAAAAAATACAAATGTAAAAAAACAGAGACCAAGACTATACCATGGACTCTGGAGCTCTGAGGCAAAAAACTTAGCTTTTCAGCCACTGAAACTAAAACTTTGTAAGCTGAGTTTTGTCTTTCCTTTGTTACACAAAATTAATGGCCAATAAGAAGTTTACCAACTTGTAGTACTAAACAAAATGGGCTTACATTAAAATAGAACTTTAATGTTGCAGCTGACCTGAAAATTCACACTGCTTTAAAGCAGAATCACATAACAATTTCTGAGATGTTGGATGCACAAAACAGTTTACTATACATATATGACTGCATACTAGGCGCCATAGTCGATACACCAGCTGACACATGCATCCTTCAGAAGGGCCTTACAGAAACAGACGACTGGTGCCAGAGTCATGGCCTTAAACTAAATGCCAAAAAATGTATAGTCATCCCCTTTGGGAAAAACAAAGTACTCACAAATTACCACATAGGTGGTAATCCATTAAGTACGGAAAAAGTAATCAGAGACCTGGGGACCCAAGTTGACAGTGACCTCTCATTTGACACCCACGTCGCCAAAGTGGTTAGAAAGACCTTCTACCTTGCCCACCTTATCATGAAGGGATTCACATCCAGATCAAAGGATGTCATTGTACCCCTATATTCCTCCCTTATCAGGCCTATGATTGAGTACAATGCCCCATTTGGTATGTACCTCACCCAGCACCTGCAGCAGCTGGAGAGACCCCAAAAATACCTCACCAAGAGGATCAAGGGTCTCCAACATATGTCATATGCTGCCAGACTAAAGAAGCTCCAGCTCTATTCAGTAGCATACCGCCTGCTCAGAGGTGATCTGTGCCTGACGTACAAGGCCATGTCCAATCCGGAATTAATGGACATGCTCCACCTCAAAAAATCCAAATCCATCAGAGCCACGAGAGCTAAAGATCTAAACCTCAGCACAAATATGAATAGGACATGCTGGAGAGACAGATTCATAACCCAGAGGCTTCCCGCACTCTGGAACAGGATCCCAGTCCATGTTAGGCAGAGCCCCTCACTGACTCTCTTCAAGAGAAATCTTGACGAGTGGATGGGTGATCGTAGGTTTACCCCGGGGGTCATCTCTGTGTCATTACTAGACAGAGGCACAGTAAACTAAATTTATTTTGTACACTTTTGTATCACTACATGGGGTGGTGAAAGCCACGTACACTATGGCTAGGCTTATAAATGCCCTAGGGCAGATAGCCTAGTACTATACTATGGAACTATGAAACTATGAAATCATATGCACAAACACACACACACACACGCATGCATACACATATATGTAGGCAGATAGACGGCTATAAAAGTCCTCAGTATGCTTCTACGAATCACACAAAACTGAGACCAGAAGCTTGGAACTGAACTTGAATTTAATTTAATGAGATAAAGCTAACATTTTCACTTCCATAAATCTCTTACTCCAAGATTCTACAGGGATCCATCCTCCTACGTTTTCCATATGGGGGGAAGGAGGATGAGGGCTGCACTTCTTATAACTACTCCTACTTAACCAGACCTCTCAAACTCTTAGCACAAGACATCTGGACAAAGCCTAAAATAATGTAGGGTCAGCTGTCCAGAAATAGGGACAGATGTCAATTATTGCTCTCATAAACTTAGAAAGTTGCTAGAATAACAAGTTTGGTTTTAACATTCATTTTCTGAAGTATGTAAAGTCTGAAACTCAAATATCAGTCATTATTTGACTTCAGTCCTCGGTAATTTCCCAGAAAACCGGAACAGACTGAAAATATGAGGCAATAAATGTGGACTTTCTGCAAAAATCTGAACAATTGAGAGGTATGTATTTAATTGTTCACGCATTAAGGTTAACATTTTCAAACATTAGAGCAAAATCTAATTTCAGAACTTGAGTAATGTACTAATCTTTTTAGTTGGTTGTGGAAATCATTAAATATCAGGATTGGAGGGGGGGGGGGTACTGGCAATTTCTGCCATGCATACACAATGTCATATATGTTGTATTCTTTAGAACTGTTTTTATGTTTGAATTTTCAGTCTCAAGGCTTTTGAGCTCAGTGTTTTACTGAAGTGTGAGGGGAATTCTGTGGCAAACTCTGTACTTCTAAATTTAAACTAAAGTTGTAATTGAGACCTAATTCGTTAAAAAAGTGATTACAATCTGAAGCACAGTTGGCTCAACCAGAGCCCTGTGCTAGTACCATGAAACAGCACCCCACCTTTTATTTATTACAGTTAGATCCATTGAAGAGCAAATAAAAACACTTTACTGTAATAAGATGATCACTACATCATAGAAATTGGCCCATAACAGTTTGATTGATGCCCACAGCTCTTCCATTGAAGAGCAAAAAAAAAAAATATCCATTCTTACTAGAATATCAACCAGGTGGCCTGAGGCATGATACCCACCTACTTCCTGCCCCAGTCATTTAAGTCACATTTCTGTACCATGTCACCCCAACCTTCTTTTCCCACATTTTATTAAAAGATAACTTCTTAATTTAAACTGTAGTAAAACGCTTGCTACAAATGTAGCAAACAGTTTATACCCCACATGCATATAGTATACCTGCACTCATGTTTTAGTTAAAAAAAAGTCTTCTTTTGAACAGTAGCCACAGTTTATCCCCTCCCAGCAGCACTACAATGCTCAGGTTTTAGTTAAAACAAAATGAAAGATTTCCTTTTTTTATTAGTTTTAAACTGTAGTAAACTGCTTGCTACAGTTTAGACTTCACATGGAGTGCTACAGTGCTCAAGTTTGACTGCAAATGCATTAAAGGGATCCTGATTGGCTGACTACAGCCCCCCAACACTTTGTTCCTGGGGCATTTGCCACTCTTGCCTCAGCCTAGCTACATTACTGATTAGAATAGATAAACTTAAACGAGTGAGCATGACCCAGGAACAGAAGTGAACAATTTCTCTCCTATTTTTCCCAGTAGAGTTGCAGGACAGTCACAGCATAGATTCAAACCTCCTTCTAATTATCAATTAGGAACTAAGTTAAAAAACTAAATTTGTATGTGCCCTTTTCTTAAAGCTTTCCAAAGCATTTCATGCAGTGAGCCATGAACTTGCACTCCAAAGGCTATTGAAATGTGGGTCGGGCTGTCCTACAGATCATCAGTAAACTGGTATTTGAGTGGCTGTAGTTTGAATATTTAATATTCTGATTCACTTTGCTGTAATGTGTTGTATTGTGCAAGCAGGCAGAATGTTTTTCAGAGTCTTTGCCTCTTTTTCCACTGTGGTACAACTATGATGTTGGTATATAGAATTTAGGGGGTGGGGGGATTCAGTGGGCTTGCCTTCCTGCAAAAAATACTTTTTATATGTTCTTTTATGTTTTTCAGCTCACCATTTTTGAAATTTAATTTTTGATAAATGCTAATTTGAAAAAAAAATTATCTGTGATTGTTCATAGGTAAATTTGTGTATTGCACTATCAATTCATCTATTTTAGCATTTACCTTTTGGATTGTTTCTGATTTGCAAAGTGGACTGACATCTACACTCCTACTATTTCAGATTAATCTGAAGTACCACAGGGATCCATTCTTGGCCCATTCCTATTTCATAGGTTCATAGGTACTAACCAGGTTATTGATTTGTGAGGATCCTAAGGAGCCTAGCCCTGCATTCCCACAGTAACTATTTCTCATTATTTTACAATATGAATTTCCATGGACAGGCTGAACAATGATATATTGTGATAATTACATTTTCTCTATCCAGGAAGGTCATCGGTGGTAAACCAGGAGTAAATTTGTAGTTACCCATCCATTCTTACAAGATACATTTAAATAGAGTAAATCCTTATGTGGAAGGAAAGCCAGTTCCACAGAAGTGGTATTCTCTATGATACATACCTATCCTTCCAGCATGTTCTGTTAATCTTGCAAGAGATTAAGGTACTTTGTGCAAGTGTTTCTGATACCACTGGGCTTCTAAATGTGTAATAGGTCTAACAGAACAGGGTCTGTTGAGGCAGCATATGTCAGGCATAAGTCAATTCTCAGCAGCCTGTCTGATATCAAGAAGAGACAAGGCTTTGAGATAATATGCATCATGTTTATGATTTTAGCCCTTGATTTCTTTTTAGTGAGGAAGCATTGTGGTCATTCCAACTGCAACAAGTGTTTGGACAGGTACATACCGAAAGAGGTATTAAACCCAATGGTCAGATTACAGAGGAACCATTACTTCCCTGGATCTGGACATTATACCCTTACATATAAGCTGTGCAATATAAAGTGGCTTCCCTACAATAATGGATAGATAGTGATCAAAGGACAATTCATTACCAGAATAGGTACCCATATCTCTAACTATGGGATAAATTTTCTGGGGGGGGTGTTGCCAATGTGACAGCTACAAAATGAGTCATGCTTGCTGAATCATAAAACTATATATTTCTTGTGATTTAGTTGCAGTCCATGGCTTTCGCACCAACTATTTGTTTGGGATAGGTGTTGTTCTAGGAGACTGATATCCCAGAAGAAACAGATGATGGCACCAAGTATTTGCAAAGTTGGTGAGCCACAATATTTTTACTTTAGCTTTGACTGGCAAGAAGTGAATGTCAAAGAGAAGTGGCCCAAGAACTGAAACCTGGGGCAGTCCTATAGTAGCAGTTTTTTTTTTTTTGAGGAAGTATAGCCACGTATAAAGGTTAACATTTAGCTGGGCAAGTTTATTTATGATGCTTGAGTGTAGGATGTTGTTTGAATGTTTTTTCTAGGTCTTGACATGCAGTGTACACTGATTTTCCCCCATCCATCCCCTCAGTGACTTTTTCAAAGAAGTCATCCCAGTTAATTAGACAAGACCTGTCCCTGACAGAGCCGAACTGGGTTGGGTTGATAGTCTGTAGCTCACCTGTATCCCTGTTTATTAGTTCCATAATGATCCTTTCCATATCTTTACAGATGAGGCTGGTCAGGCTTATGGGTCAGTAATTACCGGAGTCCATTTTAGCCCTACCTTTGTTTGAAGGAATGACTTTTGCTGTCCTCTATTCATCTGACATACAGCCTCTGTAGGTGATCTGATGATTCATATTTCAGGATAGCCAGTAGGTAGCCTGGTATGTCATCCTGCCCAACAGATATAGTGTCCTTAGTATTAGATAGTGCCTTGAGAATTTGTTCTTGGGAGCTTTTGGGGTGGGGTAGACATGGGTATTTGGTCTGAGAATATTGGAGGGGAGAAGGGAGTGAATTTGGATCTGAATTTGCTCACTGGTAGACTGACTATGTTCTCTGGGTCTGAGTATGTTTTATCATTTACTATTAGCTATGCAGAGCACTGGATATAGTTTCTGACATTTCTAACAAAGTTAAAAAGGTTTTGTGGTTATTTTTCACCTGGGTGTTGATGTTTACCTCATATCTGGCTTTGGTTGATTTGATCAAAATTTGGAGTTCCTTGCTTAGTTTTCATGTGTACTTTTGGCTTCTTGATAGTTAGATTTAGTTTTGCTTGAAATTAGTTTTTTTTTTACTACACCGTCTGTTTTATTCGTGGGCTACTATTGGGTTTTATTTTTTAATTTGATGTTGCCTTTATTTCTTAGGGGGTTCAGATGCATATTGCAATTATTTGCATGTACACAGCTTCTGACAGTAAAGGAGTCCTTGTAAGATCATATAGGTGGAAGGGGCTTTAGAATTGAATCAGATCATCACTCATTTTTGGTAGATTAGTCTTTGCATAGTCTCTGCATACTAAGATATTGGAGGATGTGACTGGCTTCAGTCTTAAGTTGAATGTGACTGACCTATGGTCTGATATGCCCAGAAAGGAGGTTACAGTAGCCAGGAAGCAGAACTGCCCTATATTGGTAAGGACCAAGTCCAGGATTTTATGTCCCCTAGTTGTTGTATGGACTAACTTGTTTAGGAAGTTTGTATTTATGAATTCCAGAAATTTCTTTGCATACATGATTCAGGAAGTATATGTCTCCTGGTTGATGATAGACAGTTCACGTCTCCCAGAAAAATGGTGTTTGTCTTAATATATATTGATTCCATACTGGTTAAGTAGGAGTTATTTGCTGAGGGGGACACAGAGGGGATCCTGAAGTTAGCTATGATGTAATAAGAGGTTTTGTTTATAGTACATTGGATGTGAAGGAGTTCCAAGTCATTATCTTGTCAAATGATCCTGGGGCTGAGATTTTTTTTCTTTAAATATAAAGACACTTCCACCTTTAGGGCCTGTCTGTAATGGAGTGTGCCCATATGAGTGACAGGAATTGAATCCTTCCACTGACAGAATGCTTTCACTGGTCTTGATCCACGTCTCTTTGATGAAGCATATTTATTTATTTAACATTTGTTGACTGGGAAAGTCCAATTAGGACAGAGTCTGTTTTCAGCAGAGGCCCATGGAGAAATGCTACCGATGCATCTCTTTGGAATGTGGGAGGAAACCAGACTACCCGGACAAAACCCACACAAACACAGGGAGAACATGCAGACTCTGCACAGAATGCACCCCTGCCAAGAACTGAACCAGAGAACCTGTTGCTGTGAGGCAACAACGGTAACCACTGTACCACTACACACCACATTTATCTATGTTTTCCAGGGTAAGTAGTGCTTGTAGGGTGTGGAGTTTTTTTCGTTAAGACTCCTAGCATTAAGTACCAAAACCTTAATGTTGTCCTAATTCAGTTTAGTTATGTTTGAAGATTTAAAAGACTGACTTTGCCTAAAACAGGCTTTATGGGGCATGGACATGGTCTTAGCCAATATACAGAAGCCTTGGTGGAAGAGGTGCAGTTCATTCCTGGCAAAGATCTTTGGATTGGCTCTGTGAAAACTTTACTACCCTGTCTGTGCTACACATACTCCATGCATCCCTACCACCTGTCCTCTACCTTGTAAATGCCCTCTCTAAGGCCAAAAATACAGCATCTATGGGACCTGATAACATCCCATGCTGCATCCTACATGGGTTCCAACAAGAATTAGCAACACCATTAGGTAATATTTTCAATCATAGTCTAAGCACCGGCTTTGTACCAGCTGAATGGAAAACGGCCACCATTATTCGCTTACACAAAGGTGGTGCTTCCACTGACCCTGTGAGCTATAGACACATTAACCTGACTAGCCTTATCTGCAAGGCCATGAAGGGAATCATTACGCACCTTATAAACAAAGATACAATAAGCAAAGATACAGGTAATTTCCACACCCTTGACCTTACTCAGTTTGGCTTTGGCAAAGGGAGATAATGCCTGTTAAACCTGGTCGACTTCTTCTAGACAGTCACCAAGGCCCTGGATGAGGGGAAATCTGTGCATACAGCCTACCTAGACTTAGCCAAGGCTTTTGACACTATTCCTCACTCAGGCATCATTAACAAACTCACCCAACTAGGTGTCAACTCATATCATTAGATGGGTTGCTAAATAATTCACTGATAGAACACATATAGTCAAAATAGTGAACTCCACTTCCAACAGCAGACCTGTAACTAATGGTGTTCCACAGGAACCAGTCCTGGGACCTCTACAGTTTGGAATCTATTTTGCTGAAGTACAAGCAAAAACTAAAGGTCTGTGGCTGACAAGGTTTGCTGATGCCTGCAAACTGGGGGTAGTCATAGAATCTCAAAATAATGTCAACATCCTACAAGAGGGTCTTACACAAACAAATGATTGGTGCCAAAGTCATGGCCTTAAACTCAATGCAAAAATATGTATTATCATCCCTTTTGGTAAGAGCGATGTTCCTGTTAACTACCACATCGACAGCAACAACCTAAGTGTGCACTCAGTGGTGAGAGACCTGGGCATACTGGTTGACAGCAATCTTAACTTTGATCACCATGTCTCCACAGTGGTAAGAAGGGCATTCTATATTTCTCGCCTCATAAGTAAAGGCAGAAAAAAAGAAGTTATACCCTTCTTGTACTCTTCCCTCATCAGGCCAATAATTGAGTACAATGCACCTTTTGGTATGTACCTCTCCAAGCACCTGCATCAATTGAAGAAACCACAAAGGTTCCTCACAAGGAAAATTCAAGGCCTTCAGCACCAAGTGTACACTGTTCTGAGTGAACAGACAACACAGACATAACTCACAACTTCTTCCTCCTAATTTTAGTTTTCCTACTGATATTCTTGCAGCTTTAAATATACACAGGGATTATTCATAAAGGTTACCACACATTATTGTTTTATTGTATATGGTTACTTCTTGACAATTTTTTTTTTTTGCTGTATTAATGGAATTTCTATATATCTTCCTGTGTAATATTGTTGTCAATTAATTGAATTAATAAAATATTTAGCAAAAAAAAAGTTATCACAAATTGTAGACTACATGTAAACAGTGTAATCTTTCTGAGTGACTAGAAAGCACAAAAATGTGATAAAAATGTTCATGAATACATGTCATGTACACTTAGGGTAGGCTTTAATGAGGAATTCAGAATACACTCTGAATAGGAGTATCTGAGAAAAACAGCAAAATACACATCTCTGAGATGTGACATTTGTGTGATTGCACAAAGCAGCTATAACTATTAGACTGAATTGTTTACTATGTAGTACTTGCACAAAAATTAGATGGTTTTCTAAATAATTTGACATGCAGCACTAAGTAATATATGTGTTCATCTGTGATGATTTAGAGGCTTAATAATTTTTATGAACTGGGCCTAGAATCTGAAGACTGCAGTAAGTGCAGACAGTATGAATTAAGAGACGAGTAGTTTATGCTTAGCAAGCACTTTGTTCTTGAATCACTGACAGCCATGTTACTTACAATACGTTGAAGTACCCCTTGGTGCCAAGTGTATATTTTTCATTTCAAGTACCCCAAGGTGCTAGGTGTAAGTTTTTCTGAATCCCATCCCAGAGCTAATATAAAATGAATCTGCCATGAAAGTTTTGAAGTGAATATGAAATGCCTGTTAATAGTACACACATATTGCATTGTGTAATATCTGTGCATGTACATGCATACTTATGTGCAATTGCATGCTCATACACACATACACACACACACACACACACACACACACACACACACACACACACACACACACACACACACACTAGTCTTATACAGCAGAAAGCAAATTACCTATTTGAAGGCAGGGGAAAAGTATAGTGGCACAGTTGGTTAAGCAATATGCATACTAATCTTCCAAGCAGTGCTTTGCATGGTAGACAAGATGAGAGAGTGTATGTCATGTACTGCAGGCCTACTTCAGTAGCGTGTATCACAGGGCCATAAAGGTGGGATTTAAGCTAATTAGATTTGCCTTCACCCTACCTTTTGGTTCATGCTTCTCAGCAGTGATCACCATAAGAACACAGACACCAACAGGTAAATCTCCTCTGGCCAGCTGGGCCTACATCCATGCATGATTGGCACTATGGAATGAAGGAATGGGCTGAAACTGAGAATGGAGGCAGATGATTGTCAGCAAGCGCAAAGGGAAGAGAAAGACTTAGAAAAAAATATATATTAAGTGTTATGGATCTGGCTTAATAAAGTTAAATAAACTAATGCAAAGGCATCCATGTAGTGGTATTGCTTATACTTTGAATATTTCACTGAACAATTCTTGGTAAACTTACTGAGAAATTATCTATTTCTCTAGGCAGTTGTGTCAGAAAACCAAAGCAAAGACACATATTCCCCCAATATATACTTGATCAAAATATCTGATGGTAATGTTGGGGGTATCCATCAACAGAACAACTCCCATCTATCAAATCCTGAGCATGACTTGGCTTTTGTACTACTCACTGTAAAACCAATGACCAAGCTACACTTCTATCTACACTCTGTTCTCATGAAAGCTACTGAAATGGGCATCTAATCACTTTAATGTACTACCTGAATATGAATGTATTTACTTATGTACTTATTTATTTATAATTTGATAACTGGGTATATGCTCTGGGCTACTGATCTTTTTCACTCACAACACAGGGGAAACTGTACAGTAATCATCTTTATGTAAAAGTACAGTAAGTGCATATCGAACCTTTTAAGCCTTTCTTCTTTACTGTACAAACTTCCACATCATTATTCTCCGACTTCTGCAACAAACAGAAAAAGCTGTACTGGGCAAAACTAAGACTAAAATACCAACTATAAGAGAAAGACACCATTTCAAAATATATGAAAGAAAGTGAGTAATAGTTTATTTCCTTTTTAGTAAATATTTCCTAGTTTCTTCTGGTTTTGTTTTAGCTTCAATTTACATTTTGAAATAGAACATCATTAATTTTACTCAAATATACCTCAAAATACTTTAACATTAATATAGTTCTGTAACATTGCAGTTTGACAGCATTCTAAAATGTATATTCATACCTACCATTATCTAGTAATGTTGTATAAAAGTTCTCATGAAAAGTGTCTGGACAGATTCATTATGTATATTAAACAACAGAAACAAGTACTGTCAAGACATGGGTAATGCTGGGATTACCCATAGCTCACAGTACTTGGTCATTCACCTTTGCAGTTGTGGCTAGAACATACCACCTTCACACAACTACATAACAAACCATGCCCTGCTGTAGGTTACAACTTAAATGCATAGTTGTCCATATATAATTTGCTAGTGTATAAGCAATCAGTGAAAAAGGGTTACTTGGGCACCATTTGTTTGGTGTCTTTTCATTCTGAGAATTTTCATCAGTGTTGCACACTAGTTTGTGCTTTTGACAACCCATTTTATGTTGCTGTGCTGCACTACTAGTGAACTTTTGAGTGCAACATTACAGAAAGTTGTTAACAGTACAGTGCCATACCTTATCCTCTAAGTCCCTATATTCAGTGGAAGCTTTCCACTATCTATTGAAACTGCAGCATCCCCCCCCCCCAGAAGCTTGAGAAACTACACAAAAAC
Organism: Protopterus annectens; assembly: GCF_019279795.1. Taxonomy (NCBI): domain Eukaryota; kingdom Metazoa; phylum Chordata; order Ceratodontiformes; family Protopteridae; genus Protopterus; species Protopterus annectens. Next base: position 1,434,074,492 of record NC_056728.1, on the reverse strand, counting down.
ATGGCATTTGGATATGGCAAATAATGCAACTGACACGGTCACATATCATAAACAGAATCAGTACAGTGCTGAAAAAAATATTAACTTGGAAGACACATTGATGATAGCAGAGTTGCTTTTTAGTGTATTATTAAGAACTGTACAAGTAAGAGAGTGATTGTATAATATTTTAAAAGCTTATAATTACCTTCAGCCTACTAAAGATAAAGCATTGGCACTGAGAATTTCCATAATGCAAGAACAGCTGGTAAATTCTTTATAGAGAGAGAGAGACAAGAGGTAAAGCTCCACGCTGTGGCAGTGATACAGTAGAGTTTTGCATTCTTCATAAAGAAAACAATAATATCATATTTGTTAAACATTTACATTAAACTGTTTGGGATGAATGAAATGTCTTTGCATTGGAGGAAACAACCATCATAGCTGGTATTCCAAAAGAGTGAAAGGATTCAGTTAAAGCATCATTAAATGGGTACTGAATCAAGATGCTGAATTAATCATGCCAGTACTTTTAGAGGCTGACTAAACATCTGCAATGATCAGGAGATTTGTTTGGGAAAGCCAGACATTTGACAACATGATTAAAACCGGGTTAATGATGAGGACTGTGCAGTCAGCTAATGATAAAATTATTGGGTGGCGCAGTGGGGCAGTGGTTAACATTGTCGCCTCACAGCAAGAGGTTCGCCAGTTCGATTCTCGGCTGGGGTGTCTTCTGTGTAGAGTTTGCATGTTCTCCCCGTGCTTGCGTGGGTTTCCTCTGGGTGCTCTGGTTTCCTCCCACATTCTAAAGACATGCATCTGGAGCATTTCTCCCTGGGCCTCCACTGAAAACAGGCTCTGTGGAACCTAGTCGTACTTTCCCGGTCAACAAATGTAAAATAAATAAAAATAAAAAAATAAAAAAATTGATGGTGAGTCCAGATGTTGAAAAGGCCTTTGATAGAGCAGAATTGTATTACCTAACAAAGGTACACTTACAGTTTGAATTGTCCATAGGATTTGTGGACCTAATCATTTTCCTGTATAAACTTTGTGTGGCTAGGGTACCATTTAAAATTTCAAGAGGATCATGACAGGGCTGTCTGTTTACTCCTGTTTTGACTTCTTCTCTTAACCCAGGCTTCTTCAGACCTGTTTTGTCAACACTGATTTGTGATAAGATGATCTGTTTTGAAGATTGTAGACAATGATAGAGTAATGCAAATGAAATTACAGGAAATACTTTAAAACAACATTGTAGGATATCTGACATAACTATAGAAAACGGGTCTATATTAGTAGCATGAAAATGCATTTAAGCGATTCGATGAAAATGTCATAGGGCAAGGAAATACGGGTGATCCAACAAACTTTATTCTGAAGTGCTTTTTGTCCTGCTCACTGGCAGGACTTCATCAGATAAAAGATACTATCAAACTACATGGTTAAATAGTAGATGGGCATTACAATCAAGTCAGGCGTCAATTACGTGTCTTAAAGAAGTATTGTTCTCTGTTACACACATGTATTTGCTATAATATGTGTGAAACAACCACCTTTGTAAAAAGTAATAAGTAATAAATCCTAAAAAATAAAAAGTCAACAACAATGATGAAAAGTTATTACAATAAAAAATGTTACGATAAAAGACAATACAATAAATTATCACACTCCTATGTCAACTAACTAAGTAGGTAAATGGGTAGGATTAATAATAAATAAATAAATAAAAAAAGACCCTATACCTTCAATTTTAATTGCCGCAATAATAATAATAATAATAATAATTTCCCTCCTTTTACTATTAAAAACATGGATGTTAGAAGCTACGTTGAAACATATTAAAAATTATGTATAATATATATATATATATATATATATATATATATATATATATGAATTGAGCCATGTTTCAATGCATTAACCAAGTTGTTAGCAACGTAGCTTCATTGTCTTCCAAGCTATACAATTTTTACCGCCTCAAGTTCCTTAATTTAGAATGCATGCTAATGATACAACTTTGTTTAAACCTGGGCTGAAACATGACCCAGTACGAAGTTGCCAACATAATTCAAGCTGTTCCAATAACAATAGAAGAGGGCCACCATGTGTGTCATCAATTACTGAATCGATGGCCCTAAACAAGATAGAATGGTGGGGATGCAGAGATATATGTTGGGCCAAGGTGTTGTCTAAATTTTGATTTCTTATCTTGTAAAGGTGCTCATAAACACGTTCTCTCAACTTACGGTCAGTTTTACCAATATAAAAAGCGGCACAACTTTGACATCGCGCCACGTAAACCACCAATTTAGACTGAAATTAGTCTTGTAAACAATGTTCCTGATCACTACATCTTTGCCTGTGCTCATATATTTACAATAATTGCACATCTGACATCTACGCATACTACACTTCCAGTTTAATGCAGGCTTTCTGGCTTCCAACAAGCTCTTCAAGTTTGTTCCTTTCATATATGTAATGCGGGGACCATTCTCAAACTTACCAGAGATGTGAAAATCTCTCCTGATTACTTCCCAGTTTTTATATAAAACTAACTTGATCTCCTTTGCATTACTGCTAAAGGGAGTAATCACACCAGTTGTATATTCAAGATTACAACAACAATTGAAATTAGTTACTTCAGTCTTGTCAAGAGCTAAACTTAGAATTGGTCTGTATGTACCGTGTTCTCTCTTAATTTTAACTTCCTCACATACGGCATCTATCAGATGGTCTGATAGATGCCGCATGTGAGGAAGTAAAAATTAAGAGAGAACAAGGTACATACAGACCAATTCTAAGTTTAGCACTTGACAAGACTAAAGTAACTAATTTCAGTTGTTGTAATCTTGAATATACAACTAGTCTGATTACTCCCTTTAGCAGTAATACGAAGGAGATCAAGTTAATTTTATATGAAAACTGGGAAGTAATCAGGAGAGATTTTTACATCTCTGTTAAGTTTGAGAATGGTCCCCGCATTACATATATGAAAGGAACAAACTTGAAGAGCTTGTTGGAAGCCAGAAAGCCTGCATTAAACTGGAAGTGTGGTATGCATAGATGTCAGATGTGCAATTATTGTAAATATACAAGCACAGGCAAAGATGTAGTGATCAGGAACATTGTTTACAAGACTAATTTAAGGTATACCTGTCAGTCTAAATCGGTGGTTTACGTGGCGCAATGTCAGAGTTGTGCCACTTTTTATATTGGTAAAACTGACTGCAAGTTGAGAGAATGTGTTTATAAGCACGTTTACAAGATAAGAAATCAAAATTTAGACAACACCTTGGCCCAACATATATCTCTGCATCCCCACCATTCTTTCTTGTTTAGGGCCATCGATTCAGTAATTGATGACACACGTGGTGGCCCACTTTAATTGTTATTGGAACAGCTTGAATTATGTTGGCAACTTCGTACTGGGTCATGTTTCAGCCCAGGTTTAAACGAAGTTTTATCATTAGCATGCATTCTCAAATTAAGGAACTTGAGGAGGTAAAAATTGCATATCTTGGAAGACAATGAAGCTACGTTGCTAACAACTTGGTTAATGCATTGAAACATGGCTCAATGCATACATCTATATATATATATATATATATATATATATATATATATATATATATATATATACATATAATTTTTAATATGTTTCAACGTAGCTTCTAACATCCATGTTTTTAATAGTAAAAGGAGGGAAATTATTATTATTATTATTATTATTATTATTATTGGGACAATTAAAATTGAAGGTGTAGGATCTTTTTTTATTTATTTATTTATTATTAATCCTACCCATTTACCTACTTAGTTAGTTGACATAGGGGTGTGGTAATCTATTGTATTGTCTTTTATCGTAACATTTTTTATTGTAATGACTGTAATCATTGTTGTTAACTTTTTATTCTTTAGGATTTATTATTTATTACTTTTTACAAAGGTGGTTGCTTCACACATATTATAGCAAATACAGGTGTGTAACAGAGAACAATACTTCTTTAAGGCACCTAACTGATGCCTGACTTGATTGTAACGCCCATCCACTATTTAACAATGTAGTTTGATAGTATCTTTTATTTGATGAAGTCCTGCCAGTGAGCAGGATGAAAAGCACTTCAGAATAAAGTTTGTTGGATTACCCGTGACTTTTCGTGCCTTTGTGCTTCTTTAGTTTCAGTTTACAGTCAGCAGTTTGCTCATAGGGCAAGAAGATGGCTGGCCAACTTCACGGAGTTGCCCTTTCCTTCCCTATAGTGCGATCTCGGAGTTGGTATATTTGGTTAGGGGGGTTTGGGGGTGAAGCCCCCCACCTATTTATGATGTTAAATTATTTTTTTAGTGAACGGCCGTGTAAGTTTTTTCCCTAGGGAAAAATTCACTTACATGGCCGTTCGCTATTTTTAGTTTTTGTGCATTATGTGTCAACTTTTATGTAGTCGCACATATGCACTTTCATTCTTATAATATAGACCCTAGAAAACAGCTAGACTAATCTGGCTATATTCCTATCTATCTCTAAGAGAAACTATGTTCTAAATTACTTTACTTACAAGGCAAAGTGCTGGTGAGTTGTTGTAGGCTTCAGACAAAATACAAAATGCCATCTCTTTCTCTCTGAGATAGTCTTAAATTGATAATATACATTACAGCTGAGTCATTTCAGATTACATCATTCTTGTCACCTCTACTTAAGTTTCCCAGGCTCACAAAACTTAAAATGTAACATTACTTTGTGATTTGCTGCTGCCAGGAAACCAAAGCAATAAAAGATACTTTACATGTGAAACCTAGTAATTATCTCTATCATAGGACGATAGAAAGAATTTCCAGCTGCAGACATCCTGTCTCCTAGCTTGAGATCACACAGTCATAAAATTCTTTAGTCGTCAGCTTTCTTCCAGCAGGGTGCACTGTGGTTACATTTTTGAAGCTCAACACATAACACAGTTTTCTTACATTTGTCAAACAAGCCTGTGGATCATATTAGTATTTACAATGACATAGAATTATTTACAAATTTCTATCTAGCTAGGCTGGCAGCCTCTCAGTTTATCACATTTCTTTCCCCCCTGAGAACTAAAGCTAGTTTTTCAAGTGTCCTTTGAAAAAGATTGCTTCAGAGGGTTGAGTCTATCTAGGTATACGTTACCCCATTCCCCATCTTGACAGCCCATCTGCATTGGCATTGCTAACCCCACTGCGGTGCTGCACTGACATATCATATGCTTGCAACCCTAGGCTCCACCTTAGCAACTTGGCATTTTGCTGGCTGGCTCAATGTAACCATGTTAGAGGATTGTGATCTGTAACTACAGTGAATTTCCTTCCATACAGATAAGGCTGAAGTTTCTGCAGTGCTCACACTATGGCTAGACATTCTTTTTCTACAGCTGCATAGGATTCCTCCCTGGGTTGGAGCCTATGTCTGAGATAAACCACTGGGTGCTCTGCTCCCTCTGAAGAAATCTGGCTAAGCACAGCCCCTACTCCATGGTTTAAAGCATCCACCTGCACAACAAATTCTTTGCTGTAGTCTGGACTGGCTAACACAGGAGGTCCTCCCAAAACTTCTTTAATCTTCTGGAATGCCTGCTCAAATACTGTGGCCCACACTACCTTATCTGGCCTATTTTCTCTTGTCAGGTCTGTGACAGGATCAGCTATGGTACTATAACTGGGGACAAACTTTCTGTAGTACCCTGCTGTCCCTAAGAATGCCCTCACCTGCTTTTTGTTAACAGGGACAGGCCATGCCTGAATGGCTTCCACTTTGGCAGGTTTTGGGCTGATCCTATCACTCCCCACAATATGTCCCAGGTAGGAGACCTCTGCCATACCCACCTGACACTTAATGGGCTTAATGGTCAACCGTGCCATCTGTAGCCTGCCCAGCACCACCCTGACATGCTAAATGTGCTGTTGCCAGGAATGACTGTATATGGCAATATCATCCAGGTAAGCAAGGGCAAACCCTCCTGTACCTGCTAGGATATGATCTACCAGTCTCTGGAAAGTTGCTGGGGCATTTTTCATCCCAAAGGGCATCTTTGTGAACTCATACAAGCCAAAAGGAGTCACAAAGGCTGACCTCTGTCAAGCACTGGAAGTCAAGGGCACCTGCCAGTAACCCTTGGTAGGATCAATGGTGGTAAGATACTTAGCCCCATCCAGCTGCTGTAGGGATTCATCTGCTCTAGGCATGGGGTAAGCATCTAACTCTGTGTGACTATTTAATTTCCTGGTGCTGCCATCCTTCTTTGGCACCAGCACCATTGGGGAGTCCCAGGGACTGTTGGACTCCTAAATTGCCCCTAGTTCCAACATTTCCTGTATCTCCTCCTTCAGAGTCTGTTGGACTCTCTCAGGTACCCTATAAGGGGTCTGCCTAATAGGCTTTTGGGGTCCTGTATCCACCTGGTGCTGCACCAGGTGGGGGGGCACCCTGGTTTTCTAGTGAACATGTCCTCAAACTCCTTAACACTGCTTGGATTTCTCAAGCCTGGGTAGGAGATAGCTGCTGGGACATTGCTACCCCTTCCACTGAAGTGTCAGTCCAAGCCTCACTGAGGAGATCAGTCACCAGATCTGCCAGAGACTCCTCCTGCAGTCCACTGCAATTACTCAGCACAAGGGCCTCCCTATCGTGGTAAGGTTTCATCATGTTAACATGGTACAATTTGTGCCCCTGCCTCCTGCCTAGCAGTTCTACCGTGTAGTTAACATCACTGACCTTCCTTACCACCTTGTAGGGTCCCTCCCAAGCTGCCTGCAGCTTGTTGTGTCTGACAGGAATGAGAACCATTATCTGCTGCCCTACAGCATACTCTCTAGCTTGAGCATTCCTGTCGCTTCTGCCAGGTTCTCCTGGGCCAAGCCCATGAATTCCCGGAGCCTTGTCCTGAGGTTTAGGACATATGCCACAACAGACTCCTTGTGAGATTCACACTCACGTTCCCACTCATCTCAAAATAAATCTAGAGGTCCTCTCACCCTATGCTCATACAGCAACTCAAAAGGTGAAAAACCCATGGATTCCTGGGGAACCTCTCTGTAAGCAAACAACAGAAGGGGCAAATATTTGTCCCACTCCCTCTTAAACTGGTCTGCAAATGCCTGTAACATGGACTTGAGTGTAGAGTTTAACCTCTCAACAAGACCATTAGTCTGGGGATGGTAGGGGGTGTTCTTTAGGTGCTTCACCCCACAGTACTTCCACAGACAAACCAGCAGGTCTGACATGAAATTGGTGCCTCTATCAGTCAGTATCTCTTTTGGGAAACCTACCCTGCTGAAAATCTCTAACAAAGCATTTGCCACCTTTTCTGCCTCAATAGAGGACAAAGCTACTGCCTCAGGATATCTGGTAGCATAATGTACTACCACTAGGATATACTTTTTCTCTCTGGAACTTGGGGTACTCAGAGGCCCCACAATATCCACAGCTACCCTCTGAAATGGCTCCTCAATCACAGGCAAAGGCATCATAGAAGCTTTCACTTTGTCTCTTGCCTTGCTTACCTGTTGGCACTGCTCACAGGTCCTGCAGTACCCTGTTACATCTCTGGAAATCCCAGGCCAATAAAAGGTCTGCATAATACGTCTCTTTGTACGTTTTATGCCCATATGACCTGCAAAGGGAATATCATGGGCTATGGCTAGAAGTGCCAGATGCTAGGCTCTAGGCACTACCAAATGCTGTATTCTCTCATCCTCTAGCCCTCTCTCAAAGGTCCACTCTCTATATAGCAACCCTTTGTCCCAGTATATAGTTTCCTCCTTCCCTTGAGAATCATGTGCCTCACTAGCTACCTGCCTCAGACTTTGTAATGTAGGTTCTGAGAACTGAGCCTGTCTCAACTGTCTCTTTGTAACCCTTCCCAGCTCCCCTTCCACAGGAGTCTGGTATCCTCTGACAGTAGTGCCTCACTGTCAGCCTGGGTACTACTACTCACCTCTACCTTTGCAGTCACTCTGTCCAAGGGATCATCAGTATCAACAAGCAGCTGTGGCTCACCTTCACTCTCACTGCTACAGGGTAGCACCGTCCCGGAAATAACCACCTCACCAGTCCTGGCTGCAAATCTGCAGTCTGTCTGGGTCTCCCCCAGGCTACCAAACCTACATGCTTGTCTCCAAGCCTGACAGCGTATAACTGCATGAGCACATGGTACTGCATTATCAAAATCATTCCCAATCAGGACATCTGCAGGATGGTAGTCTCATACCCCTGTTGTCTCAAGACAACATACTATTGGCATCTTGTCATTTCCACTTACTGACTCTCTCAACTTTTGGTCCCCACTTTGCCTCCATGGCCATCTATATGCCACATGGCCACAGTGGTTGCATTTAAAACATTTAACCCTAGGTCCTGGACATGTACCTGGACTAGTGGCTTACCCTGCTACTGGCAGATTCCGTTGGGGCGGTCTGGGCTGCCGACCATGAGCCTTAGACCCATGAGCAGTGCTGGGTGTCCCTTTCCTATGCAGTGATGCCCTACTTGCTAGGTATAAGTCTCCCTTCTTCCCCAACTCTTGTACAGTAGAGCATTGTCTATCAGCTAACCAGATCCTAATGTTCTCAGGCAAAGTACTAAGGGCTTGCTCCCTCACCAAAACGTCTGCCAGCCTTTCAAAAGTGGTGACCTGACATCCACTCACCCACCTATGAAAATAATTGCTTAGTTCAGCAACATATTCACACACACTTTCATCTGCCTTCCGTCTATGCTCACGAAATCTTTTCCTATAAGCTTCAGGTGTTAGCTTAAAAAATTCTAGCAAACAATTCTTCACAACATTATAGTTTAAAAAATCATGATCAGATAGCGTGGACAATACAGTTACAGCTTTATCAAGGAGTAAGGGGGTCAGGAACCGTACCCAGAGCTTTGGTCAACATCATACTGTTTACATACCCTCTCAAACATATGAATGAAACTATCAAAATTATCCCCTTCTGTAAACTGCGGAAGAAATTTACTGACCTTTTGTGTCTCTGGGGTCCAGTTACTCCCTTCCTCATTACCTCCAATACTCTGGCGAAGAGTCAGCATCTCCTTTTCATGTTGCCTCTGCCTGTCCTTCTACTCAGCTTCCAGGTGTAGCAGTTTCTCATTCTCAGCCTGCAGGCATCTCAGTTTTTCATTTTCCTCAGTCTCTAGACACCTCAGTCTCTCTGCTGTTTCTATTTCCCAATGCTTGGCCTCCAACTCAAGTCTCTTTAGCTACAGATGGATTTTTAACTCTTCTGTAGAAAGGCTGGGCTGTCCATTCTCTGAGTGTTGTACATCTCCACGGTCAGTCTGATCATCTTCCTGGTTGCTATTCTCTGATGCAGCTGTGACCAAAGCTGCAATCAAGTCTGCTTTAGTCAGGTTTCCATGCACTAGTCCTTTATCCTGGCACATCTATTTTCATAGGTTCATAGATTAGTACTAAGCTAATTGCCCTTGCGAGCCATTTTAAGCCTAGCCAATTATCCCTTGTGAGACTCAAACCCTGCACCTTGTATTTGTAAGGCAAACACCTTAACCATTAGGCCACCCTCCCAACTGGCTCCTTGTCAGCTTACCATACTCCTCTGCTGACATGGTTGCCTGCTCTTCCTGACTAACTAATCTAACAAAATAAATAAAACAATTGTGATCTGAACTCTGAATGTTCATTTAGTGACTGATGTAGAGTACAAAAACACCATCAGTGATCACTGTACACACACTACAGTAATTCACTATCCACACCACTATAGACCAATTAATATGTGATGTGGCTAACTCACCACTATTAAACAATTAATATTTGATGTGGATATCCCATCACTGCCAAACAAGTAATATGTGACACCTGTGCACTGACCCAGTAATCAAGGAGCCTCAATCCTCACCACTTGCACCAGTGAGGGGTGTCCACATCGGGAGGATAACAAGTACGCGCACACAGTAAAGTACAATTTCCCTTAAGAGCACACAGAGATCACAGTCAGTCTGGGGCTGGTTTCTCCCTTTTTCTCCAGATACCCAATACGATTCCCCACTGGTACAGCTATAGGATTTAGATCTCAGCTGAGTAGTCAAGCCAAAACCTCCAGTAACCTCTCTGTCCAACCAGTGCTTCGTGTCCCTGCCCAAGAAGCTGACACACACATATTTTTGGATTTGATTTATATACAAACACACAGATATTCCAGGGAAAGGCTGGCACAGGTTCACTTGCTATACCCCCTTCTGCCCAGGCTATAAGGTAGTAATCCACTGCCACCAAATACTCTTATCAGCTCCTATAAAGGCTCCCACCAAAAGGGTGTCCAATTCTACTGTGTAATGTTACTGTTATCCAAATAGTAAGTATGATGAACAGCAAGGCTATTGAAGTGGCTTGCACAGTATCACTAAATACATGCAAGTACTCTAAGAGCTTAAATTATCTCTACACAAAATAGCCACAGTTAAAAGGTTTAAAATATTTAATAATAAATAATAAAAACACAAGGCAATACTCATCAATTCAACACAGTGATAATGGAGAGTTCAGAAATCACAGGAAATACTTTAAAACAACATTGTAGGATAGTCTGACATAAATATAGAAAACAGCTAGACTAATCTGGCTATATTCCTATCTATCTCTAAGAGAAACTATGTTCTAAATAACTTTGCTTACAAGGCAAAGTGCTGGTGAGTTGTTGTCAACTTCAGAACAAAATACAAAATGCTATCTGTTTCTCCCTGAGATAGTCTTAAATTGATAATACACATTACTGCTGAGTCATTTCAGATTACATCATTCTTGTCACCTCTACTTAAGTTTTCCATGCTCGCATAACTTAAAATTTAACACTTCTTTGTGATCTGCAGTTACCAGAAAACCACAGCAATAAAAGACACTTTTTATGTGAAACCTAGTAATTATCTCTGTCTAAGGACAATAGAAAGAATTTCCAGCTGTAGACATCCTGTCTCCTAGCTTGAAATCCCACAGTAATACAATTCTTTACTTATCAGCTTTCGTCTAGCAGGGTGCACTGTGGTTACATTTTTGAAGCTCAACACATAACAAGCCTATGGATCATATTAATATTTACAATGACAGAGAATTATTTACAAAATTCTATCTAGCTAGGCTGGCAGCCTCTCAGTTTATCACAGTGAGGACCAGATCCAGAATGTTTGTTGCCCTTGTAGAAGTATGGACAATTTGTTCCTGGGCACTTGAATTAACAAAGTCAAGAAACTTTTGTGCTAGCAAGTTAGGACTAACATAGATTTCTATTTGATGGTGGGATAATTGAAATCCCCCATAACCAGTGTGATCAGTAGAATTTAGATTGTCTTCAGTTTGGTCAAGTAGGCTTCATGGGCGTCATGACCCCTGGTGGAGGGGGATATATATCTGGCAATGACTTGAATGGGGTCTTACCTACTGTAACCTGGACCTGGAATAACTCCATGGAGCTGTCCAGCCTAACTAGGCAGGAGATGAATGTATCTGTAATATAAATTGAAACATCACCCACTTTGGTTTTCACATGTTCAGTTTGCAGTCCAAAGGTGTGGAACACATTGCAGCCTTGCAAGGCCGGGGTACTGTCTGAGGTCTTGAACTAGGTTTATGTGACTGCACAGACATCTACATCTTCTAGTCATATAAGTGCTTCCAGGGAGTACAGTTTTTGGTTTAAGCTCCTAGCATTTAGCAGCAGGACCCTTATTTTGTTCTGATTGGTTAATTTCATGTTGGTAATGTTGTTTTCGAGACCTTGCCTAAAAGGGCACTATGGGGGAGGCAAGAGCCTTTGCCAGCAGCCAAAATCCAAGAGGTGCCAGGTGCAAACTGTTCCTGGCAAAGCAGTGAGGTTTGTCGACCATAGCTTCCCAGGCTGACATAAACTGGGTCCCCTTTGAATAACACCAAAAACTGAGCCAATTATTGAAATCAGTCATTATTTTGTTTATACTGTGGCATCATTCTAGGTGAGGGTAGTATGCTGCTCAAGACTAGGGACATACCTGACCATGACACATACTCACAGAGCTCAACCATATCTCTCTTCATATAGTCCAGTGAGATACATTTCAGGTTATTCACAACAACATGAACTATGACAGAGTCATAATGGTACTTGTTGCTGAGAGACCTGAGTGCATATGTGATCTGATAAATCCTGGTGCCGGACAGGCAGCTGACCGTGACTTTCTCCTTGTCCAGCCTGGTGAGTGGAACATCTGTGTGTCTCACTACTGAGTCTCCAATGACAAGAACATTTGTTTTTTGAGTGTTATGCCTTAATGACTTGGTGGATGAGACACTGGTGTTGTTATGTGTCATGGGTGCTGTGGGGACTGTCTTGTGTTGTGGAGGTCTCTTGTGTTTTGGTAAGTTTTTTGAGAGAACCTCCACATATGTAGATTTTTGTGTTTGGTGCATACTATGTGTATGAGTACTGGTACTAGGTGCATATGTAGTTGTGGGTGAGTTGACAAACTTTTTTGTGCTACTGTTCTGAGTGTGAGAGCGTATACATTCAAGATTATTGGTGTAGATACAGCTCTTGCACTCTGTACTAGAGTGTATTATTAGTAGGGGGTTGTCTGTGTACATTACACAATTGTTACACTGCCTCAGGAGACTCAAGTCCACAAGGTTGGCAGGAGAAACAAGGGTAGTCCAACTGTTCATAATGCTATGTTGAAGACTGTTCTCACTAGGGGTGGCTGTTCAGAATCGATCACAGAGGCGCTCAGTGGATAGAGATTTCTGCCTGGGTTTTAGGGAAAATTTGTTGAATTTAACTGTCTGGCTTTGGCGCACAACTGCACAGCTTTGAATGGTGCTGCGTGATGTGCAAATAAGCAGAAACCTGCTCTAATGCAGGGCCTAAATATCAGAAGCTAAAAACTTGAAAAAAAATTAAAAAGATTCAAAAGAACCAACAAGGATGCTTATTCCAAGCTCCAGACCAGCCTCCCCTTACCAGACAGGTCCCAATCAGCTCAATTCTCTGACAAAAGTGCAGATAGGCCCCTTCCAATCCAAGATGGCCTGGAAAACATGCCCAAAACAAATAAACCACTACAAACAGTTCCAGAAGCAGCAAGCCTGTATCTGGACTAATCTACAGCTACTAGCTACTAGCTACCCTAGTTTCAATGGGAAACAGTAAAGAATGTTTAAAACAGCAGAAAATGGCTGTGAGATACTAAAAATGTTTAAAACAGCAGAAAATCAGCAAGTAGGCTCTAAAGAATGTTTTAGATAGTTAACAGGTCAGTTATTTAAACACTGCTTGGTGGGAAAACCAGAACAAGCAGAATATATAGCTTAAAAAGTGAAAAATACCAGTAAATGCTTAACAAACAGTGAAACTGACAAAAAAGCTTTGCTAACAGTGAAAACAGCAATAACATTTGATTTAAAAGGCATAATAAAGCATACAATTGCAGTACAACAGTGTAGGTTAGTCCACAGTAAATATATACAGTATAAAAGTAGACAGCAGGCAATAAAAAAGTGCAGTAAATAGTATAAATAAGCAAAAAAAACAAAACAAAACAAAACAAAAAAAAAACAAGCAAGTTATGTTTTTTGGAAGCTCAGAAGCCTCTTGTGGACTGGTATCTCAGGTCAGAGTTGTGGCTAGTAGTCCATCCCAGTTCAGTTTGGTACAAAAAGCAGACACCTGCTCAAATGCAGGGCTTAAATACCAAAACCTAAAAACTTGAAAAAACTTTAAAAAGATTCAAAAGGGCTAATGAGAATGCTTATTCCAAGCCCTAGACCAGCCTCTCTTCACTAGACAGGTCCCAGTCAGTACAATTCTCTGACAAAAGTGCAGATAGACCCCTTTCAATCCAAGGTGGCCTGGAAAACATACTCAGAACAAACCACTACAAACAGTTCCCAAAGCAGAAAGCCTATATCTGGACTATGCTACAGCTATTAGCTAGCATAGTTTCAGTGGGAAGCACTAGAGAATGTTTAAAACAGCAGAATAATTGCAGTTAGACACTAAAATGCTTAAAACAGCAGAAAGTCAGCAAGGAGGCTGTAAAGAATGTTTTAAACAGTTAACAGATCAGTTATTTAAACACTGCTTGGCTGGAAAACCAGAACAAGCAGAACAGATAGCTTAAAACAGTGAAAAATACCAGTAAATACTTAAACAGTAAAACTAACAAAAAAAGATAATTTGTACAGTGTAAACAGCAATAAAATTAGATTTAAGAGGCACAATAAAGCAGACAATTGCAGTACAACAGTATAGTTTAGTAAACAGTAAATAAATGCATTATAATAATAGGTGGTAGGCAATAAAAAAGTACAGTAAATAGTATAAATAAGGAAAAAACAGGCAAGTTACCCTTCTTTGGAAGCTAAGAAGCCTCTAGTACAGGCTGTATAACAGAAGGAAGAAAATCATGGCAAAAATTAGGAGGTGCAGCTGCAGCAGCCAGCAGGATGAAAGCACTCTCATCAAACTAAACAAACAACTCATAGGACAAATAAAGTCTACCATAGCCAAATTGGAGGTAAAGTAGGCCTCCCAGGCCAAGGACAACCACAAGGCATTCTTTAGCAATGTCCGCAGCCTCGAAGGCAATACACAATTGTGTGCAGAGCTCATTGTAAATTGAGCCACCTATACTGAGCCAGAAGATATAGAAAACCTCCTGGCTGATAAATTGAGCTCCAACTTCACCCCTCTCTCTCCCCCTCAACCTTCCTTCATGAAATGCCATCAAATATAACTTCCCCTGCTATCACTAGGAAACAGGTCCTTAACACACTCTCTAAGGCCAATGGGCCCAGACAATATCTCAGGATGCCTTCTAAATAGCATGAAACATAATCTATCAGGCTCCCTGGAATTGCTATTTAAATGTAGCCACCAAACAGGCTTTGTGCCTCATGAATGGAGAACAGCAACAGTCATCTCTCTGCACAAAGGTGGGCCTTCTACAGATCCTGGAAACTACAAACCCATAAGTCTCGCTAGTCTTATATGCAAAACCATGGAAAGGATTATCATGGAAATGATCAATAATGATATAGTAAACCTCCAGACAATGGATCCAATCCAGTTTGGCTTCACCAAGGGCAGGTCATGCCTACTCCACCTGATGGACTTCATTGAAAAGGTCACCAAATCAATGGATGAGGGCAAAATGGTTCACACTGCCTACTTTGACCTGTCCAAGGCATTGGACACAATACCCCACTTGAGCATTGTTGATAAACTTAAAAGGTTAGGTACAAGCCTGTATGTCACTCAGTAGATAGCCAACTGGCTCACAGACAGGACCTAAGAAGTTAAAACTGGGGAGTGCACCTCTACAGAGAGGCCAGTCACAAGTGGTGTCCCTGAGGGATTAGTCCTTGGACCACTCCTTTTTGGCATTTACGTCTGTGAAGTCAAGGCCAATGTCAATGGTCTCTGGCTGACTAAATTTGCAGATGATTGCAAATTAGGAGCTGTCACTGAATCCCAGACTGACACAAATATTTTCCAGGAAGGGCTGACACAGATAAACAACTGGTGTCAGAGCCATGGACTAAAACTAAATACCAAGAAATGCATAATAGTTTCCTTTAAAAAATCATTCACCCTGGTAACTATCATATTAACAACACACCCCTTAGAGCTGATCTGGTAATCAGGGACTTGGGGACACACATAGGCAGTAATTTAGTCTTTGACCATCACGTGGTTAAAGTAGTGAGGAAATTATTCTGTGTTGCACAACTTATAAACAAAATGATGGCATCTTGGTCCAAGGAATTCATTGTTCCACTGTATTCGGTATTCATCAGAACTGTCATTGAGTACAGTGCCCCCTTTGGTATGTACCTAACCAGGCATATCCAGCAAATGGAATGCCCACAGAGGTTCCTCACTAAAAGAATACAAGGTTTAAGTAAAATGTCCTATGCAGACTGCCTCAAGGCCCTATCTTCTTGTCTCCTACAGGCTGTTGAGGGGAGATCTATGCCTGGCATACAGAGCATTGCTAGACCCCACTCTGATGGACCTCCTGAAAATTCATCCCTGGCTTGGTACCTAAGCCTCTAATGGACACAGGAAACTTGTAAATGGTGCATCTCCCTGCTTGCAAATGGTTCATCTCCCAAGCCCCTGCTTACACTCATCAAGGATACCAGACATTGTCAGAGATTTGGGATGTATGGCTAGCCTTAAAAAGGCTTGTGGTTATTAGTATAGTAAGCACCTATGAAACTATAAGTTGACACCTTTGCTTAGTTTAGCAAAAGCATTTGGGAGAGGAATGGGGACAGAGTTCAAACTTGAAGGAGATGATAATCAGACGGCAAACAACAAAAGATAGAATTTACAGAAAAGAACCAATAGAAATGGAAAGAAAATGGGAATGTCCATGAATATAGTGACAAATGTAAAAAACATCTAGAAGAACCACATCTTACCAAGATTTGGCACAGGAATGGTTAAGAAGAGGTGAATTTCATCCAAAAAGTGAAAGGCTAATAATGGTAGCCAAGATGGTGGGTTAAGTACACATTGATTTACAAAGTCTATTGAGAAAGTGAAAGCAACAGACAAATGCAGGTTCTGTAAAAACAGAACTGAACACTGTTGCACATATCATTACTGAATATGATACACTCATGGCTGAGGGTCTGCATACTGAAAGGCACAATTATGTGCAAGGCTGCTACACTGAAGAATGTTCAGACCCTTGGGGCCAGGTTCCAAAAAGGGTTGCTCTTAGTGTAGGTCTGCTCTAATTCCAAAAGATTTGCTCTCAGTGTAAGTGACTTACTTCTATAAATAGGCTTATTACTGGTATCAGATTCCTAAGACTTTTGCAATCGGTGCCTACAATAAGTAAGTAGCAGAGAGCCACTGGAAATGTGAATCACAAAGAATTATTGAGATCAGTGAAGTTTTGATCACATGGGATCACTCAGTAGCAATGTTTGAGAAAATAGATGCAAGAAAATTAGATATAGTAGTTTAAGAAAAAAGTCAAAAGTAGTATTAATTATTGAAATGGCTACACCCAACAATTATAGTCTACATTAGGATTTGTTTTACTGCAGGAGCACTCATAAACCCTCATTCAAATTTTGTAACTATTTGCACAACCTATTGCCCTGGAGTTGTACTTGCATCTGTAATATTTAAGTAGTGGTGTACAAGGAGACTGTAATGGGAGAAACTGTAATTTCAGAAGTGCAGTTCAATGTCTGTGGTATTGCATATTGCAAGTTTGGTAACTTAAGTTTTATGACTTGTACTCAATGATTTGTAAATTAACAACTTGTTTGTCTTTCAGCTTTTCCCGGTTAGAGGTCGCCACAGCAGAACTCCGGTCCGTTAATGATTGGCAGTAGATTTTCACGAATGCCGAGGTGCCAGCTCAACCTTCAACGAAAGCATGCCCACCTTCTGTCAAAACCTCTAGGGCTACTGCATTATCTTCTTTTGTTGTACTGTAGATTTATTTGCACATTAAAGCTGTATTTGGCTTGGAAGGCAAACCAATCTTCTTGGAGTATCCTTCCTATTAACATAGAAGATCTGTTTTTTTTATAAAGCAGTTCTATTCACATTCTAGTCTTGTACTTTTGCTGGACTCTAAGATTCTTTATGTGGTATGTAATATAACTTCACTCCCTTTTTTAATAATATTTTTATTGAGTTTTAGACATTCCCAGATTTATCATAAAAAATATTCCTACTATTGACATAGGATAAACTGAAAACTCTTACCCTCCCTGGTTTCTTGCTGCATTATTAATTGACCAAATGCTGAACTTTGAAAAAGTCTACCTAAAAACTACCACAAATCCGTATGAAGAGGAATCCTTATATAGAAGAATATGGTTCCAGTAGTATAAAATAAGTGTTTCAGTTGTTATCAAAATCAAGTACAATGATATTCTTTGCGAGCGATTTAAACCTTACATAGCTCCTGAAATACAAACCTCATGAGTAAATATGACCAGGATTGCTGTCTCTTTGCAAAATAATTCTTAGGTTGCTGCTTACCAATGATGCATTTTGGGACATTTTCAGCAGACACAATGCCAAGTGTCAAATTCTTGGCAGGGCAGCCATGTCAGCATTTTTTCTTTCTTTTTTTTTTTTTTTTTTCTTTTTCTTTTTTTGTTCTTATGTGCCTTCCCTATTTTGTGGGTGTTCAGTATATTCTATTTAGTATCTTTTGCTGAATTATTCTATAACATGGTGACCTTACGGAATACATGATGTTATTTCAGTTAGTAATGAACAATTCAAAAGTAAAAGAAAAATTGAATTCTCTGTTTCATTTTTGCCAGATCTATGTCATTTGCTGATAACCAATCAGATTTACAATGAACATAAGACACTTCTTAGATAGGGGTCTTACCTCGATTCTGCATTTGACAAGGAAAATGGTAAGGGAAAGGTTCAAAACAGCTTTGTTGCTCTTTTCATAGCCATCATTTAATATTATATCAAGTAACCTTGCATAGATTGTTGTTGCAATATTTCATTAGTTGAATTGTAAGTGCTGTTAAAAAGGCAAACTAAGGAAGAGAATAATTTGCCTGTCATCTAACACAAGGGAGTAACCAAAAGGTAAGGGGAATGTTACTCCACCTGAATGGCAGTTTAGTTAAATATCAGACATCGCTAGTGAGTAAATTATAAATACTGTAAGCAGTGACTCTTGAGGTGACTGAACAAAAATTATGTTCCATAGGGTGGACTGTCAAAATGACAAAGCCTAGATATTACTTCTTCTGATAGAGATTTTTTTAATGTGTCAGTCCTGAAAATTATTAATGAACAACTCTAAAGCATATTGTTGGGTTTGTAAGATCAAATTCCACTTACTCATGAACAGTTAATAGAACATGTTATGGAATATGTGGGAATACCTCCTCAGCATATGAACTTGTTCCAGTGCTTCTAAATTAGGAAAACTAGGCAAATGAACTCTTAATGAGAAAAACTCAATTAACAAACAAGTTCTTTTTAAAAATGTATATTCTGTCCAACAAAGGTAGATGCAAAATAATGCAATTAATTAGCTATTTTGACAACTTGTATATGACTCTGAGACTTGACTTTCAAGTGAATTGAAAAAAGAAAGATCTAAAGTGTACTTACAAAGCAAAATTGTTAAGAAACTTTTCTTGCTATAGTTTGAATGATTGAATGATATGAGTCCCTGTGAGAAAAAAGTAAGAAATCTTTGTTTTGTTGAGATTAACTGCATAGACAGTGAGACTTTTAATGTATTCAGCAATTAATAAAAACTACGTAAATTAAATATTAACTTGAGATACTGTGAGTTAAAGATCATTAGCATAAACTACAAACTAAATTTGAAAATGCCTTGCCTAAATACAGTATATATCTAGAGTGTTTTGTATTAGTTCTAGTAGGTGGCTAAAAGCTAACAAGAAGGAAGGAGACAAGAGTCAGACATGATGCACTCCCCTGAATTTTTTCAGTCATGGGAGAACAATTTACGTAGAGAAAATAGGATGTATAAGCAAATAAAGCTAGAGGTGGCTTGCTAACATTTTCTGAAAACTTATATTTTTCAGTTCCAAAAATAAATATTGAGGTCCACTATATGAAAGCAGCAATTGCACAAAAATGTGAAATTGACCATTTTTGAAATATTTGTTAAGTGTAGCACAATAGCTTATAAAATGTAATGAGATGTCACATCAGCATTCTTCAAGGAATGAATTCAACATGGATTGGAGATCTAACTTATGTAAATAATGCAGAATATAATTATTTGTATCGTTTACAATGATTTTAAAATGCAAATAATGAGTAAAAAACCTGAGAGGTGACCACGGATCCAACCCAGCGCCAGGATATTCAGGCGTTATTCAAAGTTGTATAATCCAACAGAAAGTGCTAAATAAAATGCCAACGATTATCTTAAAACAGAATATTTTATTGCAGCATGCTGTAGGTAAGCTCTTTCACTAAGGCTTTGTCAGACCATTAAAAAAAAAAAAAGGAATACACATACTAACTTTAAAAGTGGACAAACAAATCAGTGAGAGGAGAAAGCTTTCTAGTAAAGGCCTTTTAATACTAAAGTTGTCAGAGATGCCCTTTAAGTGACCTACTGTTGCTTGTCAGCTTAAAAATAGACAAGGTAACAGTAGCAGTCAACAACCCCTATCAGCAGCAGTGTTAACACGCCACATGCCAAAACAGCAGCATTGTTAACACACAAAACATGCCAAAACAGCACTAACAATGCTCCGAAAACTAGGACAAAAACAAAAAACTCTCAGCAAAGCAATATGCACATCGGCGAAATGCTTTGCAAGTGCCGTGCAAGTTAACATGTCAAACCTGAACGTTTTGATCTAGCTCTTCTTTCCAAGACCTTCCAGCTTACATCTACCATGCGTGGCATTTCGCTTAAATCTAAATGCATGGTATCTTTTTGTGTTGGTTATAAACTTTTCCATAGATCTATCAAATTGTGTGATTGGAGAAGATCCATTGTCAAAACCTTGTTGCCACTGCCTCCCCCCCCCCCCCATTAGGGTTAAGTTGTCCAAATGAGTATTGACCTCTCTAACTTGAATAAGGTTCCCCTAACTTAGAGCTAGAGTCAGCTGATGGAGTATTGTTAGAAATGGAGAATAAGTTGAGAAAGGCACATATACCATTCCAATAATAAAATATGCTCCTCATCATTCTGTGATCTAAAACTAATGAAACCAACATCTCTGTATGTATGATCATTAGAACTCACAAAAGCATTGCTATGCTCTTTCCCTTTTATCAAGGTATGCTTATCTGAAGACAGATGGCTTTCCTGTAGGCAAAAGTTTGAAGGAAACATCTTTTAAATGTTTAAACAAATTCTTCCTCTTGGTAAGGTTATTCATATGGACCATGTAACAGTGGAACAGCTTTTTTCCGTTATTCAGCTACTGGAGGGTTCAGGGGCATATATCAGCAATGTATTCTTGTGTTTTATGGAGCTGATGAAAGTATATGGTCTTTTAGTCCAGAACATCTTGTTCAAGGTACCTCACCTGTATGGGATCACAAGATCAATGATGTAGAGTTGTGCCTGCAATGCTGAGAAAGAAGGTATGTATGCTATGTGCCCTGAAGAGATGTACAGACAGACTGAAGACTGCAGTTGGGAATGCTGTTATAAGCCCATGGTTGTAAAGGTCACTGGCAACAACACTATAGTACACTCTGGCCACAGCTTTATATAGTCAATGTGCAAAAAATCAATTCTGGCTTTCCTTGCATAAACAGCAAGCAAGGCAACTATCATTTTTATGGTACCATCCATACTTCTCAAATGTTCTTGATAGATATTTTATAATATCCCTGATTTGGCCTGATATGCTTTGCCCTGTCTCTGCAATACTTTGAGAAGGATTACTGTAAAACAACAATGCCAAGAGTTACGTTACTGTTTAAATAATGTGTGTCTCTGAGTCTGATCCTTTGTTGCACTCCCGCACTTTGCTTTTGGGTTTTTCAAGATGCAGTCTGTTACAAACAAGAGAGAACTCAGTGATAATAAAAAACTGACAGTATATCACAGATGTCATTGGGTTTAATTTTTTTTTCTTGTACAGCTTTGTATAATAACTACCCCTACAGACCTCTGTGACATACTGCCTATGTTTTATTATCACTGCACCATCAGAGAGAAGACCTAACTCAAAACTCTTTTATGCACATCAACTATATGCAGCCATGGTCAGAGTGTGCTCCAGTACGGTTACCCTCGAACTTTAGGGACATCAGCTTACAACAGTGTTCTTTGCAGTTTGAACTTAGTTATGCAGACATTCTATATTATTTGGATTATGTGCATACAACTGAAAAGTACAGTTTATTAAATTATGTAAACATTCTGTATTAGCTGGATTTATTGTTTTAAGGTCTTTTGAGGGTAGGAGTAAAACAGCAGCTTTCTGGTGATTTTCTTTTGTTATTTTAAGGTTGGATTTTAATGATTTTATGTTGCTGTACTTGTGATGGGATACTGAAGGGCATTTGCCAATTGATATGGCAAAAAGTATAAACAGTGTTGCGTTTTCACCAAGAATTTCTTTAATTTTAAATCTGATCAGCTGTTCATTGTCTACTTCAAGTATGTAATTCTTTATCCCTCCTAGTAACGCCAACAAACTGATGGAGAAAAGAAAAGTACCCCTTTTATTATACAGTTTGAAATGAAGTGTTAAAATTATTCATTTCATCAAATATAGAATAGCTGCCATGAGAAGCAGAGATACATTGTAACATCAGAAAGATGATAAATGTAACAGTGTACACATGTGTGGTGGTGATGTGCTTTTACACAGTGGAAAACTAATGCCAGCAGCTGACACATGTTGTGCAACAGAGAATATTTAGAATGAATACAAAACATCTCCAGATCACTTAACAGTACTGCAAAATGTCTTTGCTTCAGCCTGACAATGAATACAACATATAGTGCCTTTCAAGAAAGAATCACATATACCATCTCATAAGAGACGTTAATATTTCAGAAAGCATTTATCAAAACATTATCACAAAAATTGGTAAAGCAAAGACAGAGGAGATGTGCAAGAAGATAAGCAGATAATTTCCACAGAAAGCAGTAGATTAAAATGTTTAAAAGTCCTTAACAGAGGTAAAATGAATAGAGCTAAATAAACAAGGGAATAGCTGTATGAGAGTATGGATTACTTTTGAAAAGAGAAGCTGAAGAGAAACAGCTGGAAAATTTGGCAGCATCTTTTAGAGTATCACTATATTATATAGCCTTCAGATTGTACATTCTATGGGTTTATTTAAAAGCAATGCAATATAATCTGCATATTACTTTTATTAAAAACAGTCTGAATAATCATATTTCATATTTGACCAAGAAATGATCACAACTAAGAAGGTAATTTACACATTTTTGATATCTGGTCATACAAAGCACTAAAGAAAAAAATGATGCTATATAGAATATGTGATTAAAAAAAAGAAATCCTCACCTCCTCCCACAAAAAAAAAAAAGATTAATGTGGACAAACAAATATTTGGATGGGATTATAACCTTATGAGAAAAGCTCTTACAACAACTCAAACAGTTCTGAACAGAGAATCTAAAACACTATGACAAATTCAAGGGAATATTGATGTATTTAACAATTAAGTGGTATGACACAGATTAATATTTTTAGGTCACTGCAAAGTAGGAGGTGGAGTGGACAGGGAAAACAATGATAAGAAGAAGTCTTACACAAATTTTAGTGTCCCTATATATTCAGTAAAAAAGAAAATTATATCACAGTCTGCAAAGTTAGTTTCCTTAAGTTTTGTAAGATAATGCATAAGAAAACTTCACCCATGTACTGATAAAGCAGAACTACAGCTGTAAGAATAATTCCTATAGTTTTTGCTGTATTGTTGAAAAAATATTCTTAATGCTTAGAAAAAGAAGAAAAAAAGAAAGAAAAACATATTAGTGTATTTCTGCTTACTTTGACAATGTATAGTGTATGGAAAGAGTAAATAGTATGGAAATAAAATATTCATCACTTGAAGAGTGGTGGGGGAGCAATGCTACATTGGGAACTGGTAGCCAGACAGCTATGGCTTTATATAGTGGGGTCATAACTTAACTATGTGGAATGTGCTTCTGCCTACCACAAAGAAAAGGGCTAAGCACACAAAGGAAATACCGTCACATGCATTGCCACAGTACTGATGCTCTGTATTATATATGCCCTGCAGCCACTCTTACCTTCCCCAACATGCATCTTATTATTGTCGCTGCTTTGACATCAAAAACAGTATTGAAAATAATGTGCTATTTTAACAACGGTGTTACTTTGGAATATTTTTATACTGGCAACTGGAAAGCACAAAACATTTTCATTACACACTATAAACCCACTTT
Organism: Protopterus annectens; assembly: GCF_019279795.1. Lineage (NCBI taxonomy): Eukaryota > Metazoa > Chordata > Ceratodontiformes > Protopteridae > Protopterus > Protopterus annectens. The sequence goes on along the minus strand of NC_056728.1, from coordinate 1,434,050,578 downwards.
TGAAAGAAAAAGATACTGCCAAATCTGCCATTCTCTCTCTCTCTCTTTCTACTTTGTAAATATTTGTCTTTTCAAAATATTTGTTGTAAATACTAATTTTACCCTCTTTATTTAATGCACTAAATTGCTGCCCTTATGGACTTAGGTCATGTCTGAAATAGGTCTGGAAAACTGCTCTACTACCCTGTTATCAAACGACAATAAATAAATAAATAAATGTTGGTGTGAAATTTTCAGGGTAGTCATTTAGTGACCCTTCTGTCAAACTGTTCTGCCCTAGTGCAAAATTCCTTTTGCAAATGTCATTTTACAATCTCTTAATTGCATTTTGGATCCAGATTGCTACAAAATTATCATAATTCAGATTGTGATGATTCATAGATGACATGTTGAAAATCTGAGCTCAAATTGTTAAGTTGTGGCAGAGGCATTGACATTTTTTAAAACAGCATTACAAAAGTACACTTATATCATGTTTTGCCTTCTTTGTAATGCATCTGTTGTGCTGTGGTAAACATTTTTAGTTCTGGACTATGTTTTTATTATTTTTTCGGCAGATATTTTCTGTGGATAACCTAGTGGTGAATGAAGACTGAATAATCAAGCTTCAATTACTCAAGGTTCAACCAACGACTGGAGCTCCTCCACTGAAAATTACAGTCAATCAGTTGTGCTGCAATAATGCCCTTATGATGGAATTTCCTCCTTCTTTGAGTTAGTGCAATCATGTAATTGGTATATATAATTTTGGGGGGTATGGGGACCTTGCCCCTGCAAACAAAAACCTTTAATAACTGTTTTTCATATTTTTTTTCCTCTGAATGCAGATCATGGATTCTAATCCTCAGTGCATTCACTTTCATCCACTCATTGTAGAATTGTCTGCCTTTTTGTTAATATGTGTAAGCTGACTTCAGAATCTTCTTCTATTGTGGGGGTTAGTGGTGAGAGAAAAAGAATCTTCCAGTACAATTTTGTCACTTATAACGAAGAAGGGATCTGAGACTGAAAACAATGTTTAGTCTGGATGGTCTGCACTACTTTTCTGCTGGGCATGGAACATAATTAATGCACTCATGCACATTGACTGTTGGGGCACAGTAGTGGGCTGGTGGGGCATTTTGGGCAAGTAAAAAAAACACCATGCCAATAAAGTATAGAATACATGATACATGGTAAGAAGTCACCCATACTCCACTGTTAAAAATGAAAGACCATTTCCCTACAAAAAAAAACATGAATGCCATAATTGTACAATTTCTAGCAATGTTCATATCGCAGAAAAACTACTAATTTGTTATGATCAACTATTACCCATTGGATGAAGTGTTGGTATTCAGTATTACAAGTCAAAGATGTAGCTACCAGTACAAAAATGTGGGAAATTTAATGAGGAAAGACATTTATGCCTCAGTACAAAGTGAAAAATACAATTACCACAAATTCAGACCAGAAAGTCAGACTTATTTTGTCCTGTGTTGCATAGTAATGAAATAACTGAGATGTAGTAGAAACCATTATTTATCTATTTTTTATGTATTTATTTATACTTTTTGTTTACTGTGTTAGTCCCACTAAACCAATGGCATCTTTTCAGGAGATACCCAAGGTGGTATTCATACTGACTTGGGGAAATTTGTTCAGGACACTGGTGAATTTCCCCTACTCTTTTTGATAAGAGCTGTGGGATTTTGGGGACTTTTACATCCACCTGAGCTACCACCAGTTCAGGCAGATGAGAGCCTCAGTTTAAAGTCTCATCCAAATGATGACACACCCAGGAATGTAGCACCCCATTATGCTCCACATCAGTGTTAGTATTGGAAAGTTAGTCCAATAACCTAGTGTGAAAATAGATCTCCATTGCCTTTGGTACCAAACGTAAGTGTTGAGCTACTGACACTGCAACACATTAATTTTCCATACTTTTCCAAGGAAAACAGCAGTGTACCAAGCAATTGCAGTAACACAAACTGCCTAGTACTATTTTCTGCTTTGCTGAAATAACACCAATTGAAATAATTTAGATCTGAATTTTTTAGCTAGCACCCTATTTCTCAACTTTTTTTATAAAAAAATTCTGGATAAAGTCAAAAATAGTGGTGGTTATATAATCAGGAACAATTTTTTAAAACATTATGTTAATTCACTTAAAAGGTTAATAAGACAACAAGTTTTGCATCCTAATGCATTTTTAACAATACAAAGTATAAAACTATAATGAGTATTATTACTGACTTACTGTCATCATAGTTCATTTACCAGAAAAGCAAAAATGTTACAAGGGACATCAAACATTTGAAGCAAAATCAGAGACATTCTGCAAAATTAGGGACAGCTAAGAGGTATTAGTAGTACCTAAAAGGTAATGTTTGATCACAGTAATCCATTCCTGGATTTGACTACTTTTGGATGAATACAATTTTAAATTATGCAGTTATAATATTCTGAATGCTATTATAATTGTCCATGAACAGGTATCAGCAAAAGAATTTAAGAATTTGTAGTTGTAATAGTTGAGATAATTAAAACTACATATCCTTAAATTCTTAAGCTGCGACTTCTTCTTTTTCAGACAGTTTAGTATGCTTTGACATTTCCATAAAATCAATAGTAACAACAAACAAATGAATTAAAGAAACTGGAGCCATAGTTAGCTTTCCATCTTCAAAATATGGAGCAGTACACTTCCTCCCATAAAGTGGAACAAATTGGCAAAATGTGGAACAACTAGGGAGGAAGATCTCAGAGTAGATAAAATGTTACCTTTTACTTGTTTTCAACATACCCAGTGCTTCACCAATTAGAGACTCCTAAGAGGAACTCAGGCCCCAGATGGGCAGGCCAAGCAATCCCCCCCCCCCACACACACACACACAAAAAAAAAAAACAACAAGTTTAAGGGCTGTCTGAAGGGTACAGGAATTTGAATGACAAATGTGAAATGAATTTTTTAACAGCTTGATATAGCCTACTGGACAAACATGCCTTTTTTCAGGATCCGCCCAGGAGCACTTCCTGATGAAATAAGTTGGTCAAACTCACACTAGGAAACAAAGGTTGAAGGAATAAAAAGCTGCACTAAAGGAAGCAGCCCATTAGCAGCTCATAGCTTTAACTCAGCTGCACAAAGAACCAAACTGTTGTAGCCCAACACAATGCATTTCATACCATTGTGCCTACAAAAATTAAATTAAAAATGCATGCATAGTTAATATTTAAACTCATAGACTTCATGTTGTGCAGTTTAATCACAGTCAAATAAGCACACCGTCAATAGTCAACAAAGCAAGGAAACCAATGATTATACTTTCCTTTAAACCATAACTACTTTGGGATGCAGGATATACACACAGACACATACACATGCACAGGTGTAACTATCAGTTACAGCTCCTTGTATGACTGCATACATTCAGCTATTTGCTTGCAATAAAATGAATGTATAAAAACATAAATGTATTTCAACTCACTACTAGGAGAGCCATACAGTGCATCCCATTGCTCACCCCCCATGCCCTCCAAACTACTTAGCTCAAGAATCACAAAGACCCAACAATCAGGTACAGCTTTTAAATCTTTCTCTTATACTCTTAGAAAACATTTTTCTGAAGGACACAAAATCTGAAACTCACATGCCTGACATATAGTGACGATCTGTAATTCAGTACAATTTGCCAGAAATCCACAACATTCACAAGGAACAAACTAAAAATAATTCTCAGTTTCTATGCTCAAGAATTCTAGACAGAGCCAAAAATAATTGAGGGGGGGCATAAATACTATTTATATATATTTATAAACCAGGTAAACTGAATGGAGAAAGTTTTCTTTTTTGGGGTGACCCAGGAATATTGTACAAGTGACTTGCTCACAGTCCCATCATAAGCAAGTGGAGGTCTGAGAACTCATACCCTGTACTTTTGACTACATGAAGTGATTCATTAATATGCAGAGTCTTAAGTGCCAGATCACTACCAAAAAAGAAGTCTGGCAATTTGTGTGGAGGATTAAGTCTACAGCTCAAGGGTACTGGGTTTGATTCTCTTACTCAAAATGAGCAAGTCTCTTAATCAGAAACCCCTACCTATATATACATATACACGCACACAGAAACACTCACACACACATACACACATACATACACACACACACACACACACACACACACACACACACACACACACACACACACACACACACGCACACACGCACACACACACGCACACACACACACTATGCTACTTAAACAAGGAATGTCACTCACTCACTTAATGAGGGAAGAAGCATATCCTACTTGAAGGAAGGAAATAAGTTCAGCTCATGTTTCACTGTTTGAGCAAAGGAAGCACATTCAAAGTGCCTGTGCCGTGCTACAGATGTATGCTTTGCTGAATCATCTGTGCTTGTTTGAGTGTTAAAATAATTGTCACAGCTAGGGGTCAGTTGTTTACTGGGAATCTCAGCGAAGCACACACTTTCACAGGTGGGCACACACACACACACACACACACACACACACACACACACACACACACACACACACACACACACACACACACACACACACACACACACACACACACACAAACACAGACTGTAATAATGTTAAAAAAGGAATCATGAGTACAGTCATGGTCATCAGTGGTCTGTGCTGACAGCAGTGTAAGCCAGTAAGGATTCATGGTTTGGTACTGTTTGGTATTTTGTGACACAGAATATTTGGTCACAGAATATGAAACCCAAATGACCTACAAATGAACAGGTAGCTACTAATTAACAAAATTGTACTTCAGCAGCTTTTAGAACTGCATTGCGCATTACTGCATAATAAAACAATAAAAGTCCACACTGCACACAGCCATCCTCTTTATGGAGCACTGTGTACTCTGTTCCCACATAAATGTGAACATCATGCCAATATACAGCCATAGTGAACAGCATGCTGTCCTATTTAAGATCCCCTTTATCACTCAAAGGCTGCTTTATCACAAGCTTTCCTACAGAAGATTCATAGTGCTTCCTTGCTGAGCACCCTGAACATAGAAATGTCAACCCTCCCCAAACACACTTGGAGTGCTCACGTAGTATGGCTGTGGTACTGGTAGTAGTGAAGTCCTTTCTGTCTGCATATTATGATAGCATGGAGAAACTGGGCATGAGCAGCTAAGCAGCATTCTGAAGTCCTGCAATCAACTCCTTCTGTTCACATCCATATGCAGTGAGAATGGCAAAAACAGAGCTAGACAATGCTCCAGATTATCTTTTACAAGAAGCAATTGCACCTTCTGGCTATAAATGTATTGTAACCTGAGCACTTTCAGTATTCATTAAATGAACAGGCACAAAACTTACACTACTTTGTACCATAAAATGGGGGTGTAATGTATGTCACCTCCATCCAGAAAACATGATACCCTATGTGAGCGACAAGCTAATGATGTGATGTGTTGGCTTTATTACTTTTTTGATGTTTAAGAATATTTTTAACACATAATACACTTTCTAAGGTATTAGCTTCAGAGTTGACATACAAAGGTAAAACAAATGGCATTTTCCTGAAATGTCCCTTAGTGCTGGTGTGAAGGGAAAGAGAGGAATCCAGAAGCAAAGGAATGAGGTGCTACTCTCCTGAGAGAAATGTGATGATTGCAATACTGGAGTTGCTTCACTTTGAAACACAGGACATTTGCATTTTGAGCAATATTTTGTAGAATTCCCTGAGGTAATGAATATTTCTTTCTTTCCTTAGGAGGACTGCCAGTGTGTTTGCAATGTATCTCGGCCTAGTCCATCATGAGATATCTCAGACTCTGTAGTGGTGTCTCATGGTGAATGAGATGGACTTACTCAGCAGAAAAATGAGAAATACAAAGTCTACCAGAATCAGCCTGGCTGAGGTCAAGAAAAGTCACAAATGTTTACTAGAAAAGTAAACATCTTGATACTTAGGATCTGAATGTAGAAAATAATACAATGTCTCTTGTATAAATTTGGTAGACATTTTGTGTTGAAGACCCCTATATTAAGAACAGATTGGTTATTGGGAATATTAGTCATTGCATCTTTCATCAGAGAGTCCACAATGATGTGAGAGGCATATGGTGAGCTAAGTCCTAATCTTAATTTGCAGTATTGTGAAATAGTTATATCTGCTGCCATACTGGTTGTACCTGTCTCACAGTGGGGAATGGCCCAGTAATGACAAAACATTGTTTTTAGTGAGAAATACAGCATTTCCTATGTAACAAAAGGAGATACTGCCAACCCAGCTATCTGGAATTTTGTAAATAATTATATGTCATTTGTGAATATCAACATGATTTATATGCCTGTGTTACAAATGTATTAGAACTGTATGTCATATAAGGTGGTTTGTACAAACGTGTGGTGAAGAGATATTTTGTAAAGTACTGAACTTAGAGGTGTGGCCACAGTGTACCCTGCTGGATTAGAACATAAATGTATATACACTATTGTAACTGTTTAGATGTACATATTTTAACAGGGGAGACTGAAACAAAGGAGATTAACTTGCAAAACTTCAGAAGAATAGTTGAAATTAAGTTACCTTATGGCTGGGCCATAAACAAAAGAGATGTTGTCTTTCAGTTTCAGTGCAACAGGATGCATAATGTCTAGAACTAGATGTTTTTTGTATTGTCTTTAAATGTGGAGAAATGTAAATTATTTTACAACTTCCACCATTTGCTGAAATATCTGAGGCCTATGTATTTTCACAGGTAGATCCTAAATGCTACCAGCTGCAGTGGGGGTTTTCACCTGGGATAGTCAGATGACAAGAAGTGATGTCATGCTGCAAGCTATCCCAGTAATATTTGGGATATTAATTCATAAACTCACTGAGGGAGGGACTGAGCATTTTGTATTTTGTCTTTAACTTGACAAGAACATCCACTTACCATATCTGTCTGCTTGCTGTGTAAGTTAACTAGGGTACTGGTTGGACAATGAGGGTGCTGGAGGTCTTGGCTTGGGCACCCAGCTGAGATCTCAACCCTATAGCTGTGCCAGTGGGGAGTCTTAATGGTGATCTGGAGAAAGAGGGAAAACTAGCTCCAGACTGACTGTGGTCTCTGTGTGCTGTTAAGGGAAATTGCACTCTACTATGTGTGTACTTGCCATCCTTCCCAATGTACATCCCCCACTGGTGCTAGTGGTGAGGATTGAGGCTGTTTGATTACTGTTGCCAGTGGTGGGGCATCACATATACTGGTGGCAGTGATGGGATATCCACATCACATCCTGGGTCTGCTTGAGAATACTGAAATCTCAGTAGACCGACATTTAAAACACTGACATGAAAAGCTTGATGGTTCACATGAGCGAAACTGCAGAATGATGACTTCCGAATGTTCGACAGTCCAAGTTGAGCAGAACAGGAAATCTGCTCTGTGGATATTGTAGTGCGATCTCAGAGTTGGCATTTATAAGTAGCAGGGGGTTGGGGGGGTGCAGGGGGCATAGCCCCCCTGCAAAAATGGGAAATGCACAGGTTTGTATGTAAAGTTTTTTAGTTACAGTGTATCTTATGTGTTAATGATAAGGGTTTAGATTGGTTTAGATGGTGGGCGGGGTATGGGTATGGAGAAGTAGATAGTTTTATTTGGAATGTTGAGTTTTTTCTTTTATATGTTATTTGTGTGTGTGTTGTACATTGTAGGGAGGTTTGTTGGGCTTTTGTAGTGTCAGGATTGTGTGTGTTGGGTATGTGAGGTGTCGGTTATGTGCAGTGTTGGTGTTGTCGGCTCTGTGTTTTAAACGCTGGTGTTGTGGGATTTTGTTTGTGTAGTAGACCCCACATCCTATGTATACACAGCCTGTTGCTGCACTGAGTATTACACACCTTTAGCACAAGTAAGGTGCTGTTTGGCTTGAGGCAGCCTTTTTGTAAGCCCTAGACCAGCAAGCAAAGCTGGTAATACTGAGGGACACTAGAGACTTATTAATGTAAGTCAAGTAAATGTAAGAGCATTAACAAGCTTACCATTAATTCTTCATGTTCTAAGGAGGATAAATACAGGCCCAAGATATTAGCAATGGATGTATTACTCTGAGTTTTCTAGAGTTTCTACATTTGCTTCTCAGTCTGTTCACATATTAATGGCATGGTAACATCTGTCTTCAGATTAAGTTTAGAAATGGTAGCATATTCTTTCTATTACCCGTAAATGATTTATGATAACACTGTAGTAGTAGCTAGATCTTATTGCTTTTCTGTTATGTGGTTAATAATACATAGCAACTGTGCTGTCTGATTTTCTTACACCCCTCAGAGATAGCGTGTCTTTGACATGTCCTCCTTCAATTGGCCTAACACTTCTCAACTGTATTGATTTTGGAGGAATGCTCCTAATTCATTCTTTGACTTTTGTTCCATCCTCCTAAAATTTGAAATTATTTTTGTGACGTTCTAATCTCCACTTTTTAAAAAGTGAACCTAATGTGGGACTTTATCCATAATTATTTTTTGCTTTGTCTCTAACTCTGAAGGCATAAGTTGAGAGGTACAAACCAGGTATACATACCTTTTTTCTATATATATGTACTTCATCAGAAAAGAAGACCTTTACAGATATGCATCACTATTGGCACATGTGAGAGATACACATCATGTACAGCACTTCTGTTTCTTTTATGTTTTCCTTAGTTAGTGAAACAGTTTTATTTTATTTTAGCTTCTATTGATGGTTTTCATTTTGTTCTGTACAGTCTTGGAAGATATTTTTGGTCCATTATTCATAAAATTGTGTTTTTTCTAGCAAATTAGTGGTAAATCAATAAAGCTTGAAGTTAGACAATAATGACAGACATTTGAGTTCAGCCTTCATACCCTTCAGAAAATTCATGGTAATGCAAAACATGTTATTCTATCAACTTTCTAAGTTTGTAAGAGCAATGAAAAATTGTCCCTATTTTTGGACCCGTGTCCCACTTTTATTTATGGCTTTGTCCAGATTTCTTGTTCTAAGAGGGTGAGAGGTATGTATTCCACTCACCTTCAAACTGCAATCAGCAAACAAAAAAAAAAAAAAAACATTTAATCCCCATGCACAGGTTTAGTCTCCTAACATGTACAGTACATCCTGCTGAAAGCACTACAATTGTATATTTTATCACTGCTGGTTTTCTTGATATTCTTTTCGTTGTAGCTCACTGTCATCTGCATACTCAAGCGTCTTTTGTGTATGACATATCTCGAGCTAAGTTTTTTTGTTTTCCTTTGACTTTTTTTAATTCCATAACTAGAATGTGTCGAAAGCTTGATCCCTTTTTTCTTCTTAACCTGATGATTTTTGTATTTTGTTTTGCCAGTCCTTGATAACATCTGAAAATGAGTATTGACTTTATATGCCTACCCCAGTACTAAGACTATAAATAAATCAGTTTTAATTAATATATTGTCATTAGTCGCATTTACATGGATTCAAAAACAATAAACTAATATTGTCATGGTGATACAGTGATGTAGAAATAAAAATAATGATGTGGAAGATACCTGTAATGTTCTATATTTATTTGTTTGCCTTCTGATCAACATTTTCCCTTAACAGAAAAACAGCCCAGTCTATGTGGACGTGTAATGGTACAGGCAATCAACCTGCTGATGCTAAAATCCTGAATGCATATTTTCAAGTTGTAAAAAAATGACATAAACCCACACAGCGCGATATAATTCCTCTGCAAAATAAGCTCCTAACAATAATGTGTGGTTAGAGACTTTTAGCTATTATGGAAAATTATTCCAGAGAACAGGAATTCCAGTGTTGTAACAGCTGCTGTAATCTGCAGAGCTCTTCCTGTTAATGAGAAATACACTCAGACTGCTGAGTGTATTAACAATCAGTCTTTAACTGAACAGGCAACTAACAGGGATTTTATGACATAATGCATGAATGATGTCCAGATGCCACAAGTAATGCTGATAAGGAATTATGTCCATTTTTACTGTAGTTATACTACAAGCTTTTTAAAGAGTCAGAGCACTATTAAAAGTGGATATCTTAACAGGCACTAAGTATTGTATTAAAAACTCATATTTTAACTGACATTAAGCATTGTATCATATAAGGGGCAGGTGATCTATATACATTAAGTACACCAAAGTCCATAGCCAGGATTCAGAAAAGGCTGCCCCAATGGTAAGCTCTAATGTAGGCTGCTACCTGTGGTGGCATCACTTTCTGACTCAGAGACAGGTCCACCACAATAGTTATACACAGTCTGCAGGATCACCACTGTGGGTCATCTCTGTGACCATGCTACATGTCAGGAGACATTCCAGGGGAGCAGTATATGCTAATTAGCCATGAGCTCTCCTCAAGAAATGCCAGTGGTAAGGAATTTACACAACTCAGTAATTCAGCCATGCAGCTGTAGTAATGAATGCTATGGAAAATCTATGTTCCACCATTGCAATACATGGGATAGACTGTGTATAAGATTAAGTGTCTGGAAAGAAGTAGTGGATGTGGTGTTTGTGTGCGAGTATGTATATGTGTGCGTGCGTGGTTGCAGAGCTATGACTGGTCTCGTGTTAGTGCATGTGTGTGTGTGTGTGTGTGTGTGTGTGTGTGTGTGTGTGTGTGTGTGTGTGTGTGCGCGTGTGTGTGTGTGTGTGTGTGTGTGTGTGTGTGTGTGTGTGTGTGTGTGTGCGCGCGCGCGCGTGTGTGATTGGGGTCTATATTAAATAATCAAACTTTCAAAAGTTCGACTGTCATATGGCCGACACCATATGATCGAACTTTTAAAAGTTCGAAAATCTAATTAAAAAAATAAACTATGCAAATAACCTACCTGAACATTTTAAGCAGGGGGGACAAGCACCCCTGCATCCTCCACGTGGGGGGCTGTGCCCCCCACACACCCCGCTCTTTAAATATACCAACTCCAAGATTGCACTACAGTGCAGAAAATGTACAGAGATCTCCGTTAAAATGTTCGAACTTTCAAAAATTCAATCATATGGTGTCGACCATATGACAGTCGAACTTTTGAAAGTTCAATCATCTAATATAAACCCATGTGATTGCACACACACATGCGTGTGTGTGTGTGCGTGTGTGTGTGTGTGTGTGTGTGTGTGTGTGTGTGTGTGTGTGTGTGTGTGTGTGTGTGTGTGTGAGAACTTGTTTACCTGGGTGATCACAGTATGGTGGTTAGTTAGAGGAGACATAGAGTAGAGTGCATGTGTGTGTGTGTGTGTGTGTGTGTGTGTGTGTGTGTGTGTGTGTGTGTGTGTGTGTGCGGATGCATGTGTGTAGTGGTCTGCTATACCATAAAAACTCTATTAGACCAATAAGCAAAGCCTGCAATACTGGAGAGACACTAAATACCAAAGACTTATAAATATTACTTTATGTCAAATAAAAAGTCAATAGAAGTACTGGTTTTGCAACATGAAAGACATATGGCAGGACACTAGATACCAGGAACACTATTTAAATATTACTCTGCCACTTACAAAGTTGATATTGATAGAACAACAGGTCTTGCATAAAAAAAGACACATTCTGACCAATAAGAAGTATGAAACTAATGACTGGCATTATTGACTGACTGCAGTTGTCCATGAGTTAGGAGGTTTTGGACAGTTATAAGAGGCAAAATATGGGATGTTTTGTAAAATCAGGGACAGTTTATGTATCTCCATTTATGTGTGTGTTGTATGGGACTGCTATACCTCTCAATGGCTGTGCTCAAGACTTCCAGGCAAAGCCAGGAAGTGAAGTAGATGGCATGAGAAAGACTTTTTAAATATTACTCTATGCTATTTAAAAAATTAATTAAGCATAAGGTCTTGCATCAAGACACAATTTCTGAACAATAAGAAGAATTAAACACTAATGTCTGATATTAATGACTGACTGTAATCACTCATTTTATATGAAAGACAGTGAAAAATAAGAAGGAACATCAGGGGCTTTCTGTAAATTCAGGGATAGTTGAGAGGTATTGGTGCATGAGTGCGACTGTGTGTGTGTGTGTGTGTGTGTGTGTGTGTGTGTGTGTGTGTGTGTGTGTGTGTGTGTGTGTGTGTGTGTGTGTGTGTGTGTGTGTGTGTGTGTGTGTGTGTGTGTGTGTGTGTGTGTGTGTGTATGTGTGTGTGTGTGCATGCGTGTGTGTGCGTGTTTGAATGTGTGTCTATGAATTTAAGAGACTGAATGGGGGGTGCCTGTGCCAACACAATACATGGGCCACCAGAGGTGATAACTGCAGGAAAGTGCTAAGTAGTACTAGCAATGACACCACATGATTCATAGACATGCAAATAACTCTCTTATTGCAGCTAAACATGTCTATGAATCACACTTTCCATGATCACATAAACTTCCCATTTGTCTGCAGCAGTTAGCACCCTTGGAGGTTCTTTCTGAATCAGTGTCATATCCTTAGAAACTTGCACTGTCATCTAAGAAAGTTCCATTTCCTGAGGTCAGTAAAATAGCTTCTAGGATAATGGACTGATCCGAAAAGGGCATATTTAAGCCAAGGTCTGAGCCACAGCCAAATTGACAATGTTTACAGAGCGGCATAATTCAAACAAATATTACAAGTCTTAGTGAGTATATTATAGCTCTTAATAAGGTAATTCATTCAGCATATGTAAATTTAACAAGTAAACACATAGCCAGCAATATGAACTCTTACAGTGTATCTACATTTGGCTGTTTTTTGGCAGTTTGTAAAAATTAACAAGGAACAAATCTGAGCTTTCTCTGATCTGCATATATCTTGCCACAATAATTGGGCACAATAGAGTACAAATCAGGCACATGGGAATGAGCAATAGAAAAATGAGAAAGTGATGAGAAAAATTACAGTACTTGTAATATGACACTGTGACAAGATAATGACGGAAAAACTATCAGTACCAGTACATAAGAGAGGGATGCACTCTATACTGCCCCGGGTGACAAGAAGCTACAGGAAGCAGGTACATTTTGTTTCATTGTTAAGATGAAGGAGTGGTTTACGCCTATTCCCATCTGCAGCAGCAAGAAAGTAGAAGTGCAGTTATTTGCCAATTTAAGCTTTAGTTTTCTGAGGATAAACTACCATGCGTAGCACAGGGTGCAGATAAAAAGCAAGTAAAGAGTACAAAGGGTACAAATAAAAAGCAAGTACAAGTGTACAAAAAGAATTATAAACAACCATACCCCACGGTTCATCAACCAATGCAAACTCCTTATAAAAGACAGAGACAAAGCATGAATTAACTGGTGAAAGAATACAAAAATTGGCAACTATTCAGACAGCTATGAATCCAAGTCAACAAACAAGCCAACAGAGATAAAAAGTTTTATTATACTCACCTACAAGACAGCCATAAATGCAACCCTAAAACATTATGGTTCGTCATATCCTCTGTCATCAATCCTGGTACAAAAGCAGAATCCCAGTCCATACCCAGACATTCCCCTCTTCAAACAGCTACCTATTTCAGTACATACTTCATAGAATGCATAGCCAACTTAATCTCAAACTCACCTAAAACACTGTCTTCCACACAACCAGTTTCCCCTACCTTAGACCCTAGCATATCTCCTTCACAAAACTCACGTAACTGCAACCTCTCCAATGCACATATAGACAACTCCAACTACATTACCTTTCAACTAGTTTCTATAACTCTCATAAAAAGTTTTTACATAAACTAAAATCTTGTTCCTCCTTAGCCAACAGCCTTCACCTGGAATACGTAAATCTACCTGGAGATGCAATAGCATACCCAATCAGCATTCTTATTACTAGATCAATAACAGAATCCTGAGTCCCTAACTTGTTTAAAATGGTGCATATTATTCCCTTACATAAAGGGAGTAATTCCACTGACATTACAGATTTCCATTCCATAGCCATCCTGTCTTCCCTCTCTAAAATCCTTGAACGATGTTTACAGCAATAATTTCTCCACTGTCTCTTACAAAATAAGCTAATCACCAATACACAACATGGATTTGGGCCAGACCACAGCACCTCTACTGCATTACTATCATTTACAGACACTGTCAATAAAGCTCTCAAATCTAATAAACTTGCATCTGCAGTATTTCTAGATCTATCAAAAGCCTTTGACATGGCCTGTCACAATAAACTCTTCAATCAGCTTTCCACCCTAGATATATCATCTCCATCTGTTCAATGGTTCTCTAGCTACCTTACCAACAGGCAACAAGCTGTAAAATGGAAAGATCCATGTATGCATACCTTCCCATTTCCACAGGAGTCCCACAAGGATCCATCATTGACCCTCTGCTATTCAAATACTTTTATCAATAACCTACATTCATCTTCATGTGAAGGTACCTTTATTCAATATGCAGATGGCTCTACCATCATCTGCTCTTCAAACACCTTAACTCACTCAGTAAGCTGTCATCTCCATTGAAACCTGGTTTACAGGAGCACAACTCCTACTCAACCCCCCAAAAAACAAACTCCTCCTCTTTACCCCAAAAACTCACACCCCTAACAAAGCATCTTTCAAAATCTTTTTGGCAAATGGCACTGAAATTGAATTATCCACCACACCAACCTATAAGGAGCCATAACAGATGATGATCTTACAGTTGACCACCATCCAAAGCAATAACAAGAATGCCCATTACTCTAGATAAAACATACCTTCTGCCCTCCCTACTGCATGGAGCGCCATTTCTAATCAATTTACAATCCTCCATAAAAAACAAACTTAAAAGCTGCTACAACAAAATTGCCAAGTTTGCTATAAATTCATCCTCCTTACCCAACACTGTAAAGCTTTACATATGTTTAGCAGGCTTGAACTCCCCCTCTACCTCTCCTACATTCAGCTTATAACAATAGATAAAGTCATACACATACCATTAGCCTGCCCAGTTCTTATCCCTTTAATCAACATATATTTCCCTGAAAGAACTCTTAGATCAGAGGACAAACAACTTCTCACCATAAATAAACCAAATAAATCCCCTGGACAAAGCCTATACTCATATCTCTAACAACCTGAACTATTTCTAACATTCCTACCTTTAAATGCTCCCTAAAAATACTTTACAAAATCATGAACCTGCTCCTGTGCCAATTGTGGCTGAACTTACTCACTATACTTCACTCGCCCCCTTCTATCTAAATCACACTTCACAACCCTCAATGTCAAATAAATAAATAATTGACCTCTAGTCAAAATCAGCTCATGGCAACTTTGTGGGAAGACCCCATACGGTTTTCATGGCATAATGCTGAAGTAGATTTCCAGGCCTTTATTCCCTACAGATACGGGTGCTGTCTAGTTGTTCCGCCAGCCAGGCTTCAAACCCAAGTCTACCAGCTGGTAATCCTGTTCTTTAACCTCTGTGCTATCAGGCCTAAATCCCCTGACATTTGATTGACAGAGCATTTTGTAAAGGGTAACATGAAGAATCTTATACATTTCCACTGAGGTGTACCTGTTTAAGTCAGTAAACATATGTAGCACATACTTTGCTCTGTGTAGATTAATATATATTATAGAAGGAAAACAGGATAAGATGGTAAAAACATATTTGATTCCCATTTGATCTTAATGGTAAGAAGAAAACTGGAACTTCTACTTATGATTAAGTCTCTGGTGTAGAAGGCTGGCAGTCTGAGAGGCAGACCAAAGTACTGGATACCTATAACCTAGAGAAGGCCATAGGCTGAAATACTGAACTCAAAGAAAAATCTGAGAGTGTGGTCATAGAGTCCAAGGTCAAGCTATCTATCTCATGTAGCTACTACAACAGAAGTAATCACTGAATTAAGACATAGTACCTAAATGAAAGTCTAATTTTTTTGACAGCAGATGTTGTTGACTTGCTTGGGAGTATTTCCCATGAACTAGGATTGGCTTGGTTCACGAAAGGTTTGGAAAGTTGTAGTTTTATTGATCCTATCAGACTGAAACTTATAGTCAACCTTATAGAAATTGTGTTAAAGAACAATTATTTGTTCTTTGAAGGGGAATATTTTAAACAAGAACAAGGGATTGCAGTAATGGTGTGTGCTCCCGTATCTGCAAACATTATTATGTGGAAGTGGAAAATGAATTATGTTCTAAATGCACAGTTTGCATTATGTTGGACCAGTTCATTTAGATTCCTGGATACATGCATATTTGATACTGAGCTGGAAGACCAACTGAAGGATTTCACTGACTTTATTAATAGTGCCACTGGATCTTTGATGTATACGGGTTTACATATTCAGGACCAGAGTTAGGTTCTAGACATGTGTTTAGTAAAAAATGAGGGGGGCTTTGAGTCTAACAACTATAGGAAGGCTACATTTTCTAATTCATATTTACAATTTAAGAGTAGCCATCCTATGTATCAGAAAAGGAATTCAGTAAAGGGCAAATGGTTAGATTCATGTGAATGAGCAAGAACAATGACTAGTTTGGAAATGAAATGGATTTTTTATGTGGCATGTTTCAGAAAAGGGGATATCCTCTTACATTATTAAATAGGGTCAGGAAAGAGGTAGCAGAGCAAAGAACATGGAAATGTAGGCCTATATGGGGGTTCCATGTTTAACAAAAGGGAATTCGATGTTGAAACCCCAAGTTCCAAGTCAAAAAATGAAAATGTCATGTTTTTTTTCAGTTTAATGGGATGTCAGAGAAGATCAAGGAAATCATTGAGAAGAACTGGGTCATGTTCAAAAGTGATGATGATGATGTTAGGAAATGTGTTGGACAAAACCCGATTGTTGTTTACAAGAAGGGTAGAATTTTAAGGAATGAGTTTGAGAGAAGCAAGATTTTAATTGATATAAATAAAGAGGTAACTGGGCCACTTAAGAAAGTAGGTACTTGGAAATTTGGGAGATGTAATTATTGTAAGTTTATAATGAATGATGATAGCATCGCAGTGATATATAATGGAATGTGTTAAATTATTTGATTAAAGGCTTCCATTAATCCTTGGCCTTACATTGTTTCTTTTTGCAGCACATTTTTCTGAAAGTTTCTGTATAGAGGCACATCAAGACTGTCACCAATATTATGTTTGAAAAACCAAGCATCCCTTGGAGAAAAGGATATATGAGCAGTTACATGACATAATCAAAGCCAGTGTTAATAATGCTGTTTACAAACATACAATGATTTGTCAAAGTGACACCAACTGTTTTAGGAAAGGTAGCTATAAATCTCAAAGGAGGCGCATGGGAGAACTTCCTTGAATATAGAAAATTACGTTGGCAGCTTAGGTTAAATGATCATGTAGCAATCATAATTTTTCTTAAGTTAAGACTGGTGAAACTTTAGGGGTTTCAGTCTTGAACACCACACATAAAAATTTTATATTTATATTTATGGATTTTTATTTTTTTTTTATTTGTTTCACTTTTTGAATTTTTTATCTACATAGTTTTATTAATGATAAGTGTTATTTGCATAGTTTTTACATTGGGTAAGTTATTTAAATTATTTTTTGAAATTTCAACCTTGGCAAATTAGGTACACATTTTTCGTAGTCATGTCTTTTTATAAATATATATATATATCTTCGTGTGTGTGTGTGTGTGTGTGTGTGTGTGTGTGTGTGTGTGTGTGTTTACAATTACATTTTCAAATGGCAGTCACTTGAACTGGGATGGTCAACAGGCTGTTTTCCAGTTCTCATGACACCAAACCGAAAATGGTCAAGTCCATGACAGTAAATGCTAGGGTGCATTTGCTGTTGTGAGGTTGATGTTCTGCTTGGAGATCGCACTACAGTGGGGATTGGGAAATGTGCCCTGTTCCTCACTGTAGTGTGATCTTGGAGTTTGTATATGTAATTAGCAGGGGGTGTAGGGGGAGCCGGGGGCTTGCCCCCTGCAAAACGTTGGTTGGAAATCACTGGTCTGCAAAATACATTGGGTAAAGTCAACAATGTCGAATATGGATGTGTTGACATTACCGTTTGGTTATTTTGCCTTCAGCGATGTTTTTATTTTCAGTATATTTTTTCAATTAAGTCATTACTCGGCCTGGTGATTTTCAGAAATGTGATAGTAAGCCTCTATATATAGGTTATTTATATTGCAATGTGCAAAAAAACCTAAGGTACAACAGTCAACTTAGTGTTTGCATATACTGGAATGTTATTAGTTTTTTATGTAGTGATGGAATATTGATACTTGTTACTTTTATTTAATTTTGAATTCAGTTTGAACATGTGACACATTATTTCAATGTTAGTGCATATGGGAGGTATTTAAGGAACTGATTTCAATGTTAATTCCAGCCCTGAAGTAGTCATGATTAGTTGGATGAAAGTGCTTAGCTGGAATGTGTGAAATTATTTGATTAAAGGCTTCCACTGAGCCTTGGCTTTTAGTTGTTTCTTTTTACAACACGTTATTTGGAAGTTTGTTATTGGTTACTACATGACGGGTTCTGCCTTTGGTGTTTACTCTGGAAACATAATCTATCTCATCTATTATAACAATACCTGCCCCTTTGGCTGGCTTTATTACTCTGAACATCTTCTTCTTCTGGCTGCTCCCATTAGGGGTCGCCACAGTGGATCATCAGTCCACAGAACAAGTGGAAGAAGTTTTTTTACAGTGTCGTGTTGCCAGCCCTGCACCCAACCTTCCAAAGGAGGCACACACACATTCACACCTATGGTCAAATTAGAATGTTCAATCCACCTGCAGCATGTCTTAGGAATGTGGGAGGAAAACGGAGCACCTGGTGGAAACTTTTATATACTGCACCTGTTCATTTTTTATTATTAATTGTTAATCGTTTTATATATCGGGTGGCCACGGTGGTGCAGTGGTTAGCATTGCCGCCTCACAGCAAGAGGTTCTCCGGTTCGATCCTTGGCTCGGGTGCCTTCTGTGCGGAGTCTGCATGTCCTCCCTGTGGTTGCGTGGGTTTCCTCCGGGTGCTCCGGTTTCCTCCCACATCCCAAATACATGCTGCAGGTGGATTGGACACTCTAAATTGGCCCTAGGTGTGCGTGTGAGTGTGCCTTCTGTGGAAGGTTGGGCGCCGGGCTGACAACTCGACACCGTAAAACTCCACTGCCATTCAATGTGCAGACAAGGTGATCCGCTGTGGCGACCCCTAACCGGGAAAAAGCCGAAAGAAGAAGAAGAAGTTAATCGTTTTATATATCACATGAATTTCAATCATGTAACCTTTTGGTATATAAGATTGGATGAAAATTGTTTGACCTGTTTTAATAAAGTCCTTTAAAGGGGACAAAAGTGCTCAACATATTTATTAAAAAGTGAGTATGAGGAAGACGTCTCTTGTGTAGTACTTTTTGTTTATGAGCTGTTTTAAACCACTCTATATGAGGTTTATATCAATTCAGTTGTTATTCAGGTAAGATCTCTGAACACAAATCCGTCTTGTTATGGAAAACACATGCCCATGGTCTTGCCAACTGACTTGTTCAGAATCATAGAGTTTGCAGATGGCCCTTGAAGGTATCAAACACAGGACTATAGGATGAAGATCATTAACAATTCATAGATAACTATTTGTATAAAGCTACCATTATTGAAAATTACAAAACAGTACATAAAATACAATTTGTAATTCCTCTCTTCCCTAGTAACTAATGGAGGAATAC
This sequence comes from Protopterus annectens, assembly GCF_019279795.1. Classification (NCBI taxonomy): domain Eukaryota; kingdom Metazoa; phylum Chordata; order Ceratodontiformes; family Protopteridae; genus Protopterus; species Protopterus annectens. Next base: position 1,434,030,977 of record NC_056728.1, on the reverse strand, counting down.
AAAACAAAGATGGACTTTACAATCTGTCAACCTACCAACTTCCACTGCATTGTTGAACAATTTTTAAGATATAACCCTGTCTTGATAATTAGAATCTAATAGGTTGACTGCTTCAAATACATTTTGTTTACAAGCACTGGCATTTTATACAAGACAAACTAATTATGCATTTGAGACGTGGATGCCAATAACTTAATTTTGAGAGCAGAGCAAAGCTATCAAGGTGAAGCTCGGTGACCATGTTGAGAACAGGTAACTTAGGTTTTCCTCTATGTACAAACAGTTACAGAAAAAAGTGGAGTGTGAAGCACTTTGCAGATTTGAAAGGCATAAAGCACAGCACTGACATACAGACAGCCGGCAGAAACAAATTGTTTCTCTGATGAATTAATTACTTTGAAAGCTGTTAGACACTTCATTTTGGCACATTTTTTTCTGTGACAGAGAAAGGTCTAACAGCTTTTTAAAGTTGTTGAGTTTCCTGCCATTGTTTTCTAGTGGCCAGCATAGGCTTTTGTTACACTTTAGCATAAGACTGGAATTTAGCAGTACTTAAAAGTGCTTAACAAGCTTAATAAAACCTTTATTATGTGTTTGAGATGTGATGCCAAGAAATTCACCTTGAGAGTGTAGCTTGACATCCATGTCGAGAACACATAATTAAAAGTTCTGACTGGTGACACAACATAATGCTTTGTAGTGCAGGGAGCTTTACTTGCTCCATGTACTACGAGTTACAGGGAAAAACATGCTAATTATTTTGCTGACTTTCAAAGCCATAAAACACTAAGCAGATGCTGTCAGAAAGGCAGTGTAACAAATTCTGTTAAGTTTACACTTACTTTTCCTGCCTCTCAGCTGTATAGGTTTTCAAAGAACATCCAGATTACTTTTTCACATTTTTGGTCTGTTCCTTATAAAATGTGTGGCATTCACAGAAATCAACTGAGGACTGAAGCCACTAAATAATGCCATGTATTTGAATTTATGAATTTGTATCCTTCAGGAAATACATGCAAACAAATCCTGTTATTCTAGCAACTTTCTAAGTTCATTACAGAAAGTTAGGGACATTTCACCAGTACGGACAGCAGACATAAACAAATCTTTTGTTTTGCCGCTGTCATTTACTGGTCAGTACAGGCAGATTTTATTGCCTAGCACTAGACCCAACCTTAACAACTTAAAAATGGGGTGCTTAACATTTGTAAAGGTTCAGTCATGCACCACTGTGGCACTTAATTGGTTTGTCTTTTTTTGAATTTCAAACACTTATACAGATATAGTCTTATTAAGATAAGATTCCAAAACCAAGATAATATAACCACTGGAAAAGACAAAATGCAAATTTCCACAACATTTTACTTTACAGCAAGAATGCTCTTATTAACTTTTGCTCAGGATAACAAGTGTAAACTCTGTCAAAAACATAAAATATCTTGAGTCTGCAAAACATTAAGCATGAAACTAATTGTTAATTTATATATTTGTTTCTGAAAATGTATTTCTCACATTTAAAGTGCTATACAGAAAGAAACGAAATTAAAATAATAACATTTTCACAGAAAATATTTATTTGTAGCTGTTCCCTTGTTTTGGACATCGGCACACATTAAAAGCAGACTTTATAACTAACTGTTCCATTATTGTTCCCTGAATATTTTACTAGAAAACAACAAGCATTTCAGAGATGCAGCTTTTTATAGGTAAGGAAAAATAAGCCAAATTGGTTAGAAGCAGGTTCAGAAGTTCTGTAAATGATTAACAGTTAACAGCTTAATGTGTACTCAAAAGTAATCGTCAATAAACCTGAGATTTCCATCTTTGTGTTTAATGTACACCCTGAATCACTCTATGTTGTTCTTGCGCTCATGAAATAATGTATGCACAATTTAGATGTCAGTTTCAAACTGTATACTGTTATTTTTTTATGTATGTAACATTTGCTAAGCAGGTAAATGGGCATATATGGCTGGATATAGCTACTGGTCACTAGGGTCATATTCCCTAAGAATCACAAGCCCACATCACAAGATACCAAGGTACAAAATGCTGATGACTCCGTTCCATTGTAAATCAATACAGTGCAGTTTGTGTATGTGTCTGATTTGTGTTTCTGTGTCTGTGCTTGTGTGTTTGTGTGTGTGTGTGTGTGTGTGTGTGTGTGTGTGTGTGTGTGTGTGTGTGTTTGTGTATTGGCAGTGATTTCTTTCTTTTGGAAGAGTCAGCATCTCTATGTTTGTATATCTGTGGAGCTGTTATATATAAGTTCAGTGGTGGTGGGAGACTTGTCATGCACATGGGAAGTGCAGAGACGCATGCCTACCCTGTAAAAAATTATTACAGCTTGAGGTTTTACCATTGTGGTATTTTTGATTTTTTTTATGTAATTTATTGGCTTGTTGTGATTTTGATGATTTGATGTTTCATAATGGACCCATATAGCTATCCCATATTTCCTTGATCTGCAGTTCTTCATAAATCATTTGTTTGCTCTTGGAGTGAAAACAGTGACTGTTTGAGACTATGTTGCTGTTTTGGGGGGAGTGTTCAATCTGTGTATTGAATGGCACAGACCTGTTATGATCAGTTGTGATCATTTAATTAATTTTCAAGTGGCTGAGTTTGGATAATTTATAGTGGACTCTGTATATTACACATGGATCTACTTGATCTGCTCAAATTCTAGCTGCTGACAGACCACAGTCTTGAACCCAGGAACATACCTGTCAGTTAGACAACTCACATGGGTTACCCCTGGCACTCAAGCTTGACCACGTTTGGTATGGTTTAGTATTCATGGGAAGGGAGGGGAGCTGCCACATGACCATGTAGCACACTTTGAGTATGGTAACTGTAGTAGCTGTGGGGATGGGGTTGTAGAAAGAAGTAAGCAGTTAGGTTTAGGGGCAACTGAAAGATTTAGAGTTAGGGGTTAGAGAGCAGAGTTTAGGGTTTGAGTAATGAGCAAGAGAAAAAGAGTTTTCAGGTTAGGGTGTAAGTAGGGAGGTTATGCTTAAGAATTGACTAAGAAATTTAGGTTTATGGAGCAATCAGGGAAAATGAGGTTTAGGGACCAATCAAAGTATTTAAAGTTAGGAAGCAATCAAGGATTTTAGGGTTAGGGAGTGATGCGAGTTCTAGGGTAAGGAAGCATGTTTGGAGTTTAAATGTAGGGACCAGATGTGATTTTTGGGGTTAGAGGTAGGGCTATTTAGTTTACTGGATCAAACTAGTAAGAGATTGTGCACTTGCTATTTTCAACATGTGACAGTCACAAGATAATGACATGCATGTACTTGTAGCAGTTATGTGTTTGTGCATGCATATACACACATACAAACATACATAACATTTACTGCATACAATCAACATTCAGTAATGCACTGCAAGTTAACAGATTTGCCTTTTTTTAAAGACTAACTTCAAAGTTTAAAATATGCTTTATTTTTGGACTTTTTCCTTGGACTCAGTCTTCCACCAAAACAGTATATTTAATTTTTTTAACAGTTAACTAGAATGTATTCACTATTACATCCTTAACTGATTTAATGTTTAGGTAGATTAATGCCATTTACTGTATTTTAAAGGTTGGCGGACCCAAAAATAAAAAAAAAAAGTTTCCGTCTTATCGTAATGATCTCTGCATTACTAATTTTTGCATTAGCCTATGTTTTTGCATTTCTTCTAACTTATTTTATCCTAAAATGGTCTGACTGGGCCTAATTTGACTTTGTTTTCCATCTAAAGTTCCTTTACCTCATGGCAAGCATTGACCTCCCATTCATTAGTGATGCATAAATTTTCAGTGGTCCTGCTTCTTTCCTCGGAAAATAGCTTCACGTTATCTTTTTTTTTTTTAACTACTAACTTTAATGTTTTGTTAATGGCTGTAATCTAGCTATCAAGTTATGCTTAGTTGATTTATTCAAAACTGTAGTTCCAGGCCCCAGATCACAAAAAAAGGACTAGCATATAGAGCCAATCAGGAGTAGGCAAAAAACGGTGGGAATACTACTTAAAGGAGAACCATACCCAAAAACTGAAAACAAAACAGCATATTTTGAACTTTCATGAATTACTAATGTATATGTATCAAAGTAATTGGTTATTATTATTTTCTTATTTGTTATAGCCCAAAAATGGCCTGAAAGGGGATGCCATGCTGTATGATTTTGCTTTACAATGATTTGTTTCCCTGAAGTCATTTTAAAGGGGCAGAGAAAAAAAACTATGATGGGAGGATTACTTGTTGTGGTTCTCTCTCTCTCTCTCTCTCCATCAGCTTACAGCAGTAATTTGACTGCTTACTTTTGACTGTCAGCATCAACCCATGTTTTTCACTTTGTTGCCTTTGTTTTTTTTATTAGTATGACAGGATTGAAAATGTACCTGAGTTAATTGCTCTTTTCAAAGTAACAACTGAATGTTCAAGTGTAAGAAATTTGGCCTCTGTGATTAATAGATGTAACTTGAGCTGAGCTGATTTGTGATGTATTCCCATTTTTTAATACCATAGCTAGAATTAGAGTATTTCATGTTAATATTCTCTCCCTCAACTATACATAACAACCATCACTGAGAAAAGAAAAAAAAACAATTAGGGATTTCAATGTGTATTTTACATTGTTAGCTTTAAATTAAACTTCATGAGGCAGGTCTGATGAAGAGTTCACACAAAAACATTGGATAAATCCTGACTTCTTAGGTAAAATGGACCCACATATAAGCCTATTAACAGTTGTTATGTATAGGTTTAATTCTGGATCTTGTGGTTATTTTAGAGAACTTTTCCACTTATTTGAAAATACAGTCTAAGCATTCTTGGTGCAATGTCTCAACCAATCATGTATTTATTATTCAGTATCTGTTATTCAATCCAAATGTCAATCAAGGGTGGGTAAGCACTGTAGTGGAACCAGCCATGGGCAGTCTCATGAGCAAGTACTAACCTACACATGCCCCCTAAAATTTGTAACAAATGCCGACCAACTGGTCCCAGTTAATTAAACAGCACTCATCTGCCATGGACTGAAGAACAATAAAATAATATTAATGGGAAAACTGCATTTTGTCATCTTTCAACAGAGATCTTAAACAGAGATTTTTGTCTTAGACTAGTGAACTGGGTGATTTGTTCCTGACTGTCATAGCAGGCCATCCAGATAAATACTTGGACAACTTTTAAGAAGCTACTCGGAGTGCAACAGCCAGAGGACACTCTGGCTACCATTAACACACTTTGTTGTTTTAGAGTAGCTCAAAGAACTTTGAGGCTTGAAGTTGACAGGATTAACCACAATAACTCTCCACAGGTTATTCTGGTCCTATCCAGTTGGATTTGTTCAGATTCCAGGTGACACTATTTATCTGAGCTGTGATGCTGTGATGCTGTCAATCTGTCCAAAGACAAAATCCACAGGTAAAACACAAGCCAGGAACCAGAAACAACAAACAGAGGCAAAAAATCCACAGGTACCAGATGCAAATGTTCAAAAAAAGAAGAAAAAGCAGGAACTCAAATGTCCAAAGTTTATTGCAGGTTCAGAATGTAAAAGGTAAAGCTTTCGAGTTAAACCAACTCTTTGTCAATGCATTGACAAAGAGTTGGTGTAACTCGAAAGCTTTGCCTTTTACATTCTGCACGCTTTCAATCTGTGACGATAGTTTTTTTTTTAAATGGCTCTGTAGTTGGAATCAATGACCTAACCTAATTATTCTGCCCCCATAGCCTTTATGAAGTAACAGATGATGATGCAACTATAGGAAATAAAAGCAAGCAGAAATAAGTTCAGACAGAAAACAAATGGAATAATCATTAAATGATACGTTTTCTGTATGTGGCACCTTTAGCATTAGATTACAGGGAAGGAAGATCACTTAGTTTTTTGGGAAAAAATGACATATGAGTTTCGTTCTTTTTTAAATCTAATTTTTTTTTTTAATGTGGTCCTCTTGGGTTGGATTAAAAGGAAGAAAAATGGACTTTGTGATCAGTAAATATGTCATTTGGTTGAAGATGTCCTTTAAGTAATATTTTACCAGTTTTCTTACCTGTCTGCTTAAGAGTACTTTTCTTTTTTGTGAGATACTATAATTTACAGTTAGTCTGCTGCTGTAAAGAATCCATTAAAGTTTTGTTTTCCCAAATAACATTGATTGCCGTTAATATTTTGAAGAGAGGATAGGTAGTGATCAGTAGAATCATGGTACATAATAAGAAATGTTGCTCCCCACATACATGACCAACATTATCATCCCTTTCAAAACACACACACACACACACACACACACACACACACACACACACACACACACACACACACTCACACGCAGGAAATCAAGTATAAAGATAGTGTTTGCTCCTGGTCTTACAGTAAAATTTGAGGATGCAAAGAGTAATTGCTCTGAACCAAGTAATAGACAAAATGTTTATCTTTATTTGGTTCACCGCTGCCACTCCTCAACTCCACTTATCATTAATTTGGTTGACTTTACTAAAACAAGGTAAGCAACCTTAGTAAGGTAAGTTTTTGCAATTATTTATTTGGACAAACAATTAAATGAAGTGTGTATCTACTATAGTTCTTCCCAACATATTGCTACAGTTTAGAAATGTACCTCCATTCATTTACTATTTTTTACCGTAGAGCCATTTGCTCTGTGCTGTGCATTTCAGTAAAGTTGTGGTAGTGTGTATTCTTTTACAAACAATGGCAAACAGATCACAGGTTGTTGCTGTAGCTCTGTAATGCAGTACTTTTAAACTCCAATGCCTTTTGTGCTCAGCAAATTAAGGCAGTGTCTTATTCATTTTATATTCTAAAAGTAAATGGTTTGCTTTGCCAAAAAGTGCATAAATGTTGTAAGATATGCTTCCATATTTTTTATGTTCATCTTTTTCTTTCACATTGTCACCCTCCATATGGACTCCTCCATACACATTGTTACCATGGCGTTTGTGCCCTGTTACTGTAGAATTCGTCCAACAGCAGTTGCTCTATTATTGGTCAATGCAGCTTCACATGATGCAGCAAACTCTGGAGAACTGCTGATGTTTCATCCAAGCTCTTTTGTAGAACAAGGCTGAAAAAAGCTCTTCTCATTTTAAAGAGATCCTGTGGCCATACTCGGTCTGTTCCCAAATGATGTGACATTATTCATTTCATCTCAGTACCACATCTTAGTCTAGGATAGCCAACAAACAAGACATTCTATTCAGTGACTAAAGAAGAACAACCTCTCAGAAAAGTTGAGCATGGGGTCCATGGTGATTCACTGATTCTGCTTTCATTGGGACTCAGTGAATCATAACTAAACTGTTGACAAAACAAGCAGTCAACAACGCAAACAAAAATTCATCAGTGCATCTCAACAAACAAAAAAATGACATGTCTACATTATTTTTTGCAAATGGGCTGTGCCTGCACCTTGCAAAGTTGAGAACTGTGCTCTGACCCTACCTCTCAACTGTCTAAATTTTGTACAATGTCTTGATTTTTGCCTCATATTTTTTGTTCTATTCCTCATAAAATTTGTGGTTTTCTGGTAAATCATTGAAGATTGACGTCACAAAATAATAACAGACATTTGAGTTTCAGACCTGATATCCTTCAGAAAATGCATGCTAATGCAAAGCCTGATACTCTAGCAATGTTAGTTTAAACCTGCCCCTATTTCTGAGCCTCTGCACGCTCATTATTTTTGTTTTTGTGCAGATTTCTTACAGTAAGAGGTTGAGAGGTATCTTGTTCCCACATCGTTCCCACATCAGTGATCTATAAAAATACTAATTCTAAGAGTGCACAACTTCAGTGTAAAGAAAATGATTTATTTAACTAAGTTTGGCCCTTTTCTCTCTAGTCTGAGTCACTCAGCTATGCAGGTAGTAGAAACACATCCATATGGTACCTATTACAAATCAGGACCAATTAAACTAACTGTTGACAATCCAGCCTTAGAAAAGTACAATTCAAGTCTCAATAAATGAAGTGCAATGAATCATCAGGTTCCCCTGAGTCTAGGGAATATTATATTATGGTAGAAGTTTATGTATTATTTCAAATATAAAGAAATGCACTTATACAAAAACAAAGAAAAATTGCATAGAAGGAAAAAATACAAGCATACTCTAGAAAAACATTTCAAAGTACAAGCCAGAACTTTTAAATAATGTGAATTGCTGCATAAGGTCTTAAGTATAAATGTTCAAATACATATTGTATAACAACCTTTGGAGCCATATCTAATTTATTCCACAGCAGTTTAAAATGTTACTGCACCCTCATCTTTGCCCTTCATCTTGCGCCAAAGGATTCTGTTTCACTGTGGCTGCCAACACACATGACTAGTCTGGCTATCAGCACACAGTATTTTTAAGCTGATTATACAATATGTATTTCCCTTGCTGTTAAAAGTCATTATTTCATATAGGGACACAGAAAGCCCTAATTGTCAGAAATCATTTTTTTTTGCCCAATGACATAATTTTCTTGTTATGATTTAGAACTTTTTGTATTTGTAGGCAGAAATATTAAACTTTTGCTGTAGGACTGTTTATGTACATGAATAGAAAAATAATAGAAATTCAACAACATGGTATATGTTTCCTTAACAATAGCAGTGTCTTTTCAGTAGCTGTTTGCAAACATTGCTCTTAATGAGGAAGTTGAATGGGCTTTTTTTACTGAAAGTATAAGCAGAAAGGAGACAGCAGATTTATACTTTTGTTTGCCAACTTCCTCTTTCAAGGGGTAATGTAAAAACAATCTCTTAGGTAAGTGACATGCTCAAAATCACACACTGGACAAATGGAGACTCAAGGACTCAAACCCAGGACGGCACAATGAAACTTGTTAGCATAGTCTTAATCTTCTGCACTAAGTTAAAAGGATTTTTCAGTAAATACAAAGACAAGAAGCCTGACCAGTGTGATTTAGAGCACTGCCTTGTCTCCCGAGGTGTATATTCCTGCTCTTGTTTCTTCTGAGTTATCTCCCCAATCACAATTGAAAATGGGATGTTTCATCTGGACATTCTGATGAGTTAACAAATGTAAATATATAAATAAATAGATAAATACATAAAAGATACAGTTCCTATTTTGGTAGCAGAAATGCATTTTTCCTTGTGTAGCTCTGAAATGGTCAAATTAATAGTCACAAAAATAATTCTTCAATTCCATCTTTTTCTAAGCTATTTACTACATGAAATACAGTAAACAGTCTGCTTTTTAAGTGGTCTAGGTAGACATTATATGCAATGGCTAGGAGGTGGATTACACATTCCTGGCTGAGATGTAAGCTAGTTGAATGTCTTCATTGCCATGAAGAATTGTTCCTTTTCATAAATTGCACTAAACCATGAGCCATTTATATAATGCAGGGAATGTGATGATGAATGGATTCAGCCCAATACATATGGGGTAGTAGCCTTGTATTTGGTCAACAGGTGGTCAAGACATTGTATAATATCCATTCAATGAATGGCTTTCTGAATACATCAACTGCATCAGGTAGCAATGACCTCAATAGCACATGGTCCATCCCACATTCAACTAATGAAAGGGATGCTACAGTGCAGTTTATGTGTTGTGTGACAATTCAGATATCAAAACTTTATTGGAAAAGGCTGGGATGATTTTTTTTTTCAGGAATGTATAAGGGCTTTTAAGCCTGTTTATTTGTGACTCCTTAACTGATTTGCTTTATATTTTATATTGTTTTGTGCTGTTATATTGATTTACACCTTATTGTATTTCTGATATTGCTTATATTATCATATAAACCTGCCTACCTTGTATCTGTGACATCCAGGGCTGCATTCTTAAGCCATTTCTTTATATATTGCACTGTGCTTGCTAAGTGTCCTGCCACTATAAGACCTGCATTCTTAAGCCAGTGTTTTGATATACTATATTGTGATTGCTTAGTATCCCATAACATATGTGCCTGCATTAGTGAGCCATGTTTTTGGTGTATTGTACTGTTTGCCAACATGGGACCATTTTTTGCCTTTACTTCATCTGTTGCAAGTCTACTAGCATGGGATACCCTGATGCAGTGTAGCAAATGCCTCACAGACACTAACAACCCCCTTATTGTTACATGACACAGACTCTATACATGACAGGGTAAATATCTCTACAAAAATGCAAGCCTTTCAATTACCACAGCTATCAGCAAGCAATAAAGTCTCAACCCACCACAATCCAGCCCAAAAATTAAACCCACATGAAATCTCTTCCCAGGCAATGTACCAGTAGAAGTAGACCTCAGACTCATATTCACACTTCACCTGCTGCTCCTGCAACAGCATCCACTATTTTCTCCCCTAACAAGATCAACCAAGCTGCATACCTAATCCCATAAGGCTTTCACAGCATACCACCACACATGAAAATGTCCTAGTCATGCATGGCTCAATAGTCCGATGTCACAATGCTGAGCAAGGACATGGTGACAATTATGTGCCTCTCAAGTATTAGAATCCATAAATTCACTAAGGTTGTTAGATCTCTTCATTTCAAGTATATGACTTGGTAAATGCCTATGTGGGAGTGAATGATTTAGATGCTCTACCCTGGGGAATATGAAGATGGACATGGCTGAGCTCTGGGGCTGGAAAATGCCCAGTCTTGATCAGTCTTTCTATTATCACCAATAATACCTCAATGCAAACAAAAAGTAAATAATTTCAACAAGTCTCAAAGCAACTAATGTCAATCAAGGTGGAACGAAAGTACATCAGCTTGAAAGACGATTGCCAACAGTCCAGTCAGCATCCTCCATGCTCTAATCAGACCACCTTGTCATCGTGTGTTTCCTCAAAACCCAGCCAAACATTGCATCCAGTCCCCAGTGTATTCAGAGTGTTTTTAATGTCAACATTCTACATCTCACAGATGATGTGAAGACATTTAAAATCCCCCAAACCCCGCCATGACTATATAGTAAAAGCAGCCACTTATACCCCCAAAATTTATTCCTATTCTAACCTCCATCCATCACAATTATGACAGTAACCTTTGACATCTACCAACCTAAGAAAACAGTTGGAAAACTACTATATAAATATTCTGTTGCCCTTGCTTGGAACAAACTTCCATTAAACATACGTTCCATCACCCAATCATTACACTTTAAAAATGAACTAAAACACCATATGCTCAATTCCAAGACTTGTCCCTGCCACAACCCAACATAAGCACCTTTCACTCTCCTTAAATCACTAATTAATTTTTTTTTTCTCACCCATCTCATTTCCCACAACTCCATGTATGATAGCCAATGCCAACTGCTTTTTACCAATTAAGATCCATAATTTTCTCATGTAAATACATGATTGCTTTTGTAAATATTGTGTTTTTGTTTCATCATGTAAGCTCTCTATTTTGTTTTTATTCATACTGTATTAACAGATTTGTTATTTTGATCTTTGTACTATCTTGCATATATGTATGTGCTTAAAAAAATGTTTTAACTGCGATTTCTTTTTCATGTAACTATTTTTTCTTTGCTGGAGCTTTTCTCCTCGGGTCTCCACTGAAAATGGGCCTCAAGCCCAGTTGGACCAACCTGGTTAACAAATGTCAATAAATAAATAAATAAATAAATAAATAAATAAATAAATAAATAAAATAAATAATTATACTTATGGATACATTTATTTCCAACTTTTCCCTGCTGTTTCCTTCCTGTTTCTCCTCCCTTACTTCTTAGCCCTTATCTTACTCTAAAATCACATGTCAACAGGTCCTAAATGCTGTCTCTAAAACCAAAAATGCAATCGCTTTAGGTCTTGACAACACATCAGGCTATATCTCAGTCAGCTCTAAACACTGCCTGACTGATTCCATTTTAAACTTATTTGGTCTTTTCCCCTCCACTATGGCTGTATCTGAGGCCTAAAAAATAACATAGAAGTGTCTATACAAAAGGGTGGTCCTATCACTGTCTGGAACTATAGATGAATTGGTCTTACCATTCTCATCTGTAAAGTAATGGAATATATTACTATGGAGTAAATAATAATGACACTGCTAGCCCACAATCCCTTGACTTGTAACAATACTTTTAGGTGCTTTTTCCACTCTGCCTGCTGACCATCGAGCCATTTCCCATCAAAGTTGTGCTCGTTCATTCCAAGAGAGTGAGGATTCTTCCCTCACTTCACATGGGCAAGAGCCATCAGTTGGAGGCCATCATCTAGGCACACATTAGGGAGTCTGGTGGTCTCATCATTGTGCCTGCATTGAGAGCTATTTTGCATGGAATCCCTAACACCTCCCCTTGGGTTGTGATGTGACCAACTATATCATTGTAGGGACTGCATTTACACTTCTATCAGTCCATGTGTACTCCTTTACATGGCTAACAAGGGCTAACATCACCAGCACTGGTGGCCATGGTCAAGTTTCCTTGCAATAGTTCACACCTGTTCAATACCCTTACTGCCCTCTGACAGTGATCAGGTCAGGGGGAGCAGCATCAGCTGGCTGGGATCATACCCCACTGCCTCAAGATGGGCATGCTTATCCTTTCAGGTGCTCTGCAAGTGCCTGTGCTGCTAAGCAAATTTGGGTCACCTGGGCCATTGACCTGAACCAAGGCATGTCACGTCTACCACATCTGGTAGACTTCTTTAAGAAGGTAACTGAGGTTCCTGATAATGGCCAGACAGTACAGACTGCCTCTCTAGATATAATGTATCCTTCATGTATCCATGTATCCTTCAAGATATACCTAAAACTGGCTCACCCCCCAGCTATCAAACAGTACCAAGTCCTAAAAGTGATATTAAATGTTAAAAATACTGAATCAATGGGTCCTGACAATATCCATGGATACATCTTAAATCACATGAATGCACAATTTATCCATACCACTAACAGCACTGTCCAATCCCAGCTTTCATGCAGGTTTTCAATGAAGCAAATGGACAACATCAACAATCATGTCCCTGCATAATGAAGGACCTTCCATAGATTCAGCCAATTACAGACCCATAAGTCTGATCAGCTTCATATACAATGCCATGAAAAGAATTATCATGGAACTAATCAATCAGGACATAGAAAACATCCAAACACTGGATCCAACTCAGTTTGGATTCAAGGGCAGGTCATGCTTACTCAATCTGGAGGACTTTTTTGAAAAAGTCACCAAAGCAATGGATGAAGGCAAAATGGTACACACATCATACCTCAACCTGGCCACAGCTTTTGACAGAATTCTCCAACTCAGGTGTAGTAGAGAAGCTAAATAAACTGGGTATAAACTCCTGTATCACACGTTAGCTTGCCAAATGGCTCACAGATGCATCCATCCATCCATCCATCCATCCATCCATCCGCCCACAAACCCAATTCCCAATTTTGCACATCATCTAGAGCCAAGGTTCACACCACCAGGTGGCTCACAGATATGATGCAGGAAGTCAAAATAGGGGAAGTTATCTCCACAAAGAGACCAGTTCCCAGTGGCACCCCCTGGGGTCCTGTGCTGGGAGCTCTCCTGTTTGGCATCTCATTTTCTGAAGTAAAAGCCAATACCAAAAGGACTCTACCTAAGTAAGTTTGCAGATTACTGCAAGTTATAAGCAGTCATTGAATCCCCAAATGACTTAGCCATTCTGCAGGATGTTTTGTCTCAAATAAATAATTGGTGTCAAAATCATTGTCTGAAACTAAATGCTAAAAACTGCATTACTCTATCCTTTGGGGATTTATCTATTCCAGGGAATTACCACATTGAAAATACATCCCTAAGAGTTGATCCAGTTGCTTGGAATTTGGGAACTTATGTGGACTTTGACCTAACTTTTGATCAACATGTGTCCATTGTTGTAAGAAAGTCCTTCTATATTGCACAGCTTATAAACAAATGGATTGTGTATAGATCCAGGGATGTCATTGACCCCCTTTAATCAGCCCTCATTACATCAATCATTGATTATAATGCCCCCTTTGGCATGTATCTGTCCAGATACATGCATCAACCAGAACACCCACAGAGATACCTTACTAAAAGGATACAAGGCCTGAACAACATATCCTAGATGAACTGACTCAAAGCCCTTTCGCTGTATTCAGTATCCTACAGAGTGCTAAGAGATGACTTGTGTCTGGCATACAAGACATCCTCTGACCTAATACTGATGGAGTCTTTGTACATCAGCAAGTCAAATGGCATCAGAAATACTCAGTGTAGGACTCTAAACTTCTTCTGCAGTGTTAACAGAATGGTTTGGAGAGACAGGTATACCTCGCAGATACCACTGCTCTACAACAGACTACCAAGCAAACAGGAACTGTAGCCCAGGAATGCTCCTGTACTACTAATGGACAGAGGCAGCTCCTAAATGCTTTGTCCCATGCATGGGTCCCCTCAAATGATCTATGGTATGATTCCGGTTATTCTCATTAGGGGGGATGTATAATTATTGACCAAGGGATGGGAAAGGCCAATATTCAACCAAATGCTTAAAATGACCCACAAAGGTAGCAAGGCAAGTACTTACCTATGACCCTATGAACATCAAGATAAATATTCTTCAGTTCCTAACTACAAAATAGCATTACTTGGATGAAAAAGCATGCACTAAAAGTGTTACTGTTATGGTAAACAGAAATAATCAGATCCTTGAAGGAGTGCTCTCCAACACAAATACCATGAAGGAAAATGTGACTTTTTATTGGACTTGTGATGTTATTTGTTCCAAAGTATTTATTTAAACCTAAGTTGGAATACAGGAAGGAATAATGTACAGGGATTACAAATAGCTAGTTATGGCTGGATAACAAACTTCCAGGCCTGCCTGTCTGTCTGTCTGTTTCTATCTCTCTTTCATACACTCACTTGCAGAAACCCATGCATTAATTTCCTGAAAAGCTACAAACCCACACACATATGTCCATGAGAAAACTTTGCATGATGCTCTCTGCTCCTCCTTAAAAATAAGCCCATTTCTTTTGATTCCCAGCTACTTTCTATTTGTTTTGGTGCTGCAATTATCCCTGTCCAGCTGGCAGGCGAGTATTCCTGCTATTGGATATGAATGATGGCACTGTCCAGCTGTTTATGCAGGATAACTGCCAGAAACTGAATATAACACTGCTATTAAGTACAAGTCTGAGACAGACAAAGTGCAACTGAGCTATCCACCCAAGAAGCGCTCCAAGAAGGTTGTCCATCTTTTCCACAGGAAGATTATTATTGCATAATGACCAAGTCAGCTGGACCCTAAAATATATTTTATTCAACTAGCAAAAACAATAAAAGCCAGAAGATGGTGTTTCTCTTTAACAAACTAATGCTTTCATTTAAATTCAGAAGGCAATCCTTGTACATGTGCAAGATTGCAATGTAATTCATGAAATACATTGAGAAAATATACTTTTTGTTCTTATAAAGCCATAAATTATTATATACATATACCAGTTTTTACCAAGTCTGTCCAGCCCAAGCTGTGCATTTACTTCATATTTTTGTTAAATAGATATTATTTACTTTTATATTTGCATTTGTTAATATAATGTTAACGTAATTATTAATGTTAATGCTATTATGTATAATTACTTTATGTTTTCATACAGAAATAAACATTTAATTCTCTAAAACATACAGTGGGCATGCCTTCTTTATCATGAACTAATTCACTCACTAGGTGTTTGTGTCTGAAACTGTTTTCTTTGCTGCAAAGTTTGTAGTTAGCTAAATTCCAAGTAGTTATATCAGGCATGTCTTTAGGATGACATACTTTAATGGCTGGAAGGGCTTTACAGAGGGCGATGGCAGAACTGAAAATGTAGCTAAAACAAAGCTATGTTATTTTCTTGACTAAATTACATTTTACCAACAATAAGCTGGAATCTCTTTTCCCCTCCTGAGGTAGCTATGAATGCACTAGAAAAGCTGATACACTCTAGTGAAGCAAAGTTCAGCACAGTGCCCAGGAAGATAGTTATAACAG
>NC_056728.1:1433985005-1434012505 GCF_019279795.1 Protopterus annectens | reverse complement strand
TGTATGTATATATCTTTATATCATACTTTTATAAATATAGATCTGTGTGTCTGTATATCATTTTATATCTATTTATCTATCTATCTATCTATCTATCTATCTATCTATCTATATATATATATATGCAAATGCTTAAATGCTTTTACAGGCTAGTTTTCACCCTTTTGGCTGCTTTCCACATGAGACCATGGAACAGCAGGACCTGAGAATTTGCTTTTAACCTGCTTGCTGTGTGACTTTGGAGTTGGTGTATATAATTAGCAGGGGTGTAAGAGTGCGGGGGGGGGGGGGCTTGACCCCTGCAAAAAATATTCTTTTTTATCTGTTTTTAATGTGTTGATCTTTTTAGATTTGATCTAAAAAGTTTGCTCTTTTTGTGTTTGCGCAGGTGACAGTTTGCTTAATGATGAGACAATCATTTTATATATATATATATATATATATATATATATATATATATATATATATATATATATATATATATATATATATAATCAGTACTACATAATTTAGTGCAATGTTTCTTATATATATTATCAGTACTACATAATTTAGTGTAATGTTTCTTATATATATTATCAGTACTACATAATTTAGTGCAATGTTTCTTATATATTATCAATACTACATAATTTAGTGCAACGTTTCTTATATATATTACCAGTACTACATAATTTAGTGCATTGTTTCTTATATATATTATCAGTACTACATAATTTAGTGCAATGTTTCTTATATATATTATCAGTCCTACATAATTTAGTGCAATGTTTCTTAACCATACAGCAGTCAGTGCAGAGAATTAATGCTATAACCTGTTAACAGGCTGCTTCCCATGTTTCATGGTTTGATTTCCTCAGCTTCCATTTGCCTCACTGAGCAAGCTACTTACCCAGGCAGTGCTCCTAGGCTAAGTTTGAAAAAAGTCCATGTGGATCAGTATTCTACCTTGGTTAAGAAAATAATAAATGACTATTCTGGTTATAAAGAGATTTAACAACACTCGGCTTTATCAGTGCTTCCTTTAGGGAATATATTTTAACAGCTGTAGGAATCATGATTGGAATGCAAATACCACGCACTCGGTTCATTTTTGCTACACTTAGTTTGATATTTTTATTGCTTTAAAATGTGTTTAAGTTTCAAAGCTGATTTACTTATTTGTTGATTCTTAAACAAAAAACTCTAAGGACATTTTTTCTTACTCTTGTAACAATCAGTAATGCTTCATGCTTCACTGAAGTAAAATGAATTTGCTTGTTACATTTCCATTATCTTATTGCGTAGTACATCACAGTAATAATGCTTTCAAAACAGTCCTCTAAGAAACCATAAATAAATAAAGGTATGCCAACAAGAAGAGAGCTAAGAAATAAACAGTAAAGGAAAAGTAATAATGTTAGTAATAATGTTGTTGTTGTTGTTTGTCTAACCAAAATGTCATGAAACTGACTGCACTGTAGTGAATGAAAAGCAATTACAGAGGTCAAAGTGAACTGAGGTAGTACTGTTTGGAATCCATAGCAGGAATGCTTATATTCTCTATCTTGGCATGTGCTGCACACACACACACACACACACACACACACACACACACACACACACACACACACACACACACACACACATTTATACACCCATCCTTTTATTTATATACATGTATACAGAAAATATACAAATACATACATACATTTATACACAAATGCTGGCGTGCGTACACACACACACACACACACACACACACACACACACACACACACACACACACACATACACACAAATATATATATATATATATATATATATATATATATATATATATGGATCCACTTCATATGATCGGCAGTTCATATGATCGACATTCATTTGATCGAGACCAAATTACCTAAACTTCATTTGACCTAAACTTCATATGACCTAAAACTCATTTGACTGACAAATAGCACTGGCAGTCTGTAGAGCACTGTAAGGCAAGTGAAAGGTACATGCCCTTTTCCCCACAGTAGTGCGACCCTGGAGTTAGACTATTTAGTTAGGGGGGTGGGGAGCACAGCCCCCCACATTGGGGGTATGGGGGGCTATAGTTTTACTGAACAATATAAAATGAAACCACAGAATATATAATCAAACTAGGTAGGGGGCTATGCCCCCCACACACCCCCAACTATATAGTCTAACTCCAGGGTCGCACTACTGTGGGGAAAAGGGCATATACCTTTCATTTGCCTTACAGTGCTCTACAGACTGCCAGTGCTATTTGTCAGTCAAATGAGTTTTAGGTCATATGAAGTTTAGGTCAAATGAAGTTTAGGTCATTTGGTCTCGATCAAATGAATGTCGATCATATGAAAAGTTAGGTCATATGCAGTAGACCAATATATATATATATAAATATATATATATATATATATATATATATATATATATATATATATATATATATATATATATATATATATATCCATATATATATATATATATATATATATATATATATATATATATATATCCATATATATATATATATATATATATCTATAAAAAACTTTTTTATGTATACATTTGTTAACCAGGTAAGTTCATTGGTCCATGGACGTTTTTTATAGGCATCACCCAGGCTTTGAAGGCATTACACAAATAATAACTTAACAAACATAAAACAAACATTTAGCACATGACAAAAGTTTTGGCATAAGCATTTCACACAGGACAAGAGTTTTAACATGCATACACACAGAGATATATACAGACAATAAACAACATGAAAAATACATTGTCCTAGACAATTACCATTCCAGTATGAAGTAAAACTGAAATGTTTTCCTGTCTACAAACACCAAGGCTAGGCCACCACGGAGAAGGAGAATAACAGTGAGAACAAATAAATGTCAGTTAAAACAACTTATTTAATAGCAACGATAAAAACTAACAATAAAACCGAGTTCAATAAACAAGGTATCCGATAAGCGCTTTCGGCTAATGCCTTCTTCAGATCGTGATACATATAATAATATCATAACAGATAGATTAACCAAGTAATTCATGACTTTTGTTTAAAAAGAAAGCAGGTAAAGCGCAGCTCAGGATCTAATATGAGAATGTGTTTCAGGCCTGTTGATCAGCTACACTAAACACTTTTCAGAAATGATAATTATGATTTTAGAGACACCAAGTACAACTCTATCAGTGAAGTAAACCTCCCTGGTATGAATGTACCTATACATATTAGATCATCTTGATGTCTGCCTAAAGAATGATGTAGCAGTTTTGGGTCGTAGTACAGCTGATAGCACTGAAGTCCACTGGTCAAGGTGACCCAACTCTGTGCAACAATAGTAAAACTCTGAGAGCTCTTCAGCCTTACAGCAAGTTTTGACAGAATAAAAAATATTAATTCCAGCATGGACATGTTATGTTTTTGAGAAATAAGGGCAACACTCTACAGAATAAAAGAACAAATATCAGTAATTTGGCAACAGCTCTTACATTAAGATGGTAAAGAAGGCTTGTTATGGGGGAGTTCTGAAGACAAAATGAGCAACATTTAGGATATACATGAGGTACTGGTAGCACAGAATTCAGATAGCTAACAGTCACACATCAAGTGCGTAAACTTTTTTTGAATGTCACTTTGATAATTTAACAATGTCTACAAGACATTTTTTAATGCTGAAGAGAATGGCTTAGCTTGAAGTTCTTCTCAAACATTTTTACAACAGTAACAACAGTCTGAGCCAATTGGATAAGACAGCCACAGTGCATATTTTCTGTTGAATGTATTTGGGAATGAGGTAAAGTCAAAGGGACAAAGCTTTAAAGAAACAAAACTTTAGAAAATGCCAGCATGAGACCAGTAGGTTCAGAAAATGTATCAGCCAGTACCATCTGCTGCCTTTTTCCTTCTGGCTAGATCATCCAGTCCAGTAGCCTTTAGAATCTCAGTCAGGATGAAATGAGCAACAATATCAAAGTTATTTGACAGGTTTAACAGTGTGACTGATGTATCCTTGCATTTATCTGCCTTACCCAGGATAAGGACAGTAGCAATAGTAATATCAGTATCATGCCTTCCCTGAATACATGTTGGGTATTTGTGGGTAAATCAAATCATTCACAATTACTTACTTATGTACTACAGACATTTGAGTTGGGTGGCAAGTAACCATAGGAGTGAGGTGGACCTGTAAATTTTACATTTGCTGGAGACACTCTTCTTTTGCAGTGGCATGACCCAGATTTCCTTCTTGCTTGAGTGTATTTTACTACTTACAGGTTACTGTTCTCGTACGACTACAGTTTCCATCATATAAAATAAAACAGCACAAACGTTGCGAGTCCACAGTACTATTTAATGAATAAAAATAATAAAACAATGTTAAGCGCTTTCATCAACTAGTATGACTTCTTCAGAACAGAGTACCATTAAAAATTCAAATTTAAATACACATTACTACTTAGTCATTGGTTCTAATCCAACCAATTCTGACAGTGAAAAATCACTGCTCATGAATATACAAATAGTCAATTGATTGAAACTGAAGTATTTTTTACACAGTTGCAATTAAAACATAACTCAGAAACCTCTCTGACTACAAAGAGTATAAAATACAACAATCCATTACAATGTAAACTCATTACATAAAAAATGTATATGACTTTATATTGGATTATAATTTGAAAATTCCTACAATGTGCATTGATGTTATTAAACTAAATCTGCCTTTTCCTTAAGAATGGGCATTATGGTAATGTGCTCATTTAGTCTAGTCCAATTGACTATTTGTATATTCATGAGCAGTGATTTTTCACTGTCAGAATTGGTTGGATTAGAACCAATGACTAAGTAGTAATGTGTATTTAAATTTGAATTTTTAATGGTACTCTGTTCTGAAGAAGTCATACTATTTGATGAAAGCGCTTAACATTGTTTTATTATTTTTATTCATTAAATAGTACTGTGGACTCGCAACATTTGTGCTCTTTTATTTTATTTGGTTTTTATTCAGAGCACTACTGCACCACTTATTTGGACTACATTTTCCATCATATGTAGGTATGTCAAGCATGTTTCCTTAAGAGTCACTTGGTTTTGAACCTTCCCATTATTTTTCTGATCTAATTGATGCTGACACTGCAGATGTAAATTGAGAATAAGGTGAGGTGGGGATAAATAGGCCCATATGGTTGTTATCTGCCTGACCCTGTGATGTTATAGTAGGCATTCGCATATCTACCCAGGACTTATATTACTGTGTACTAATTTGAGGAGCAGAGATGTACTAGACCAATTTTGTAACTGCTCAAGAGTTGACACTCTTGGCTGTTAGGGGATTCCCTCTTATACATGCAACTATTATTTAATGCACATGAAAATCAGAAGCCTGACTATCCTATTTATACTTGGATAGGTACATCTTTAAAACATTCTAGTAAACAACAGTGGAATAACATCAGTTTGTAGTAGGGGAAGCTGAAATAGGTGTGTGTGTGTGTGTGTGTGTGTGTGTGTGTGTGTGTGTGTGTGTGTGTGTGTGTGTGTGTGTGAGTGAGACTGATCAATGTACCTTAAACAATGGTAGCGATTTATATGATGTAAAGGCATTGTATTTTCCATTTGGCTGTGTTTGAGACCAGCCTGTTACTGCCAGTACATCATGGCTTTTAAATAACAAAAGCTGCTGATTAGTGATGACATTATATCTCTCAACTGTACAGTTTTTCACATAATGTTTTGAATGCCTCATATTTTCAGTCCATTTCTCATAAAATTGTGGTTATCTGGCAAATCGTTGGCAAATTATTGAGGGTTAGACTCACAAAATAATGACAGACATTTAAGTTTCAGACTCCATACCCTTCAGAAAATTAATTCTAATGCAAAACTATTAGTCTATCAATTTCCTAAGTTTATAAGAGTAATATTTAAAAATTGTCCCTATTTTTGGGCTTTTGCCCCCCCCCCCCATTATTGATGGCTTTGTCCAGATTTCTTGCTCTAAGAGGTTGAGAGGTATGGATGAAATACTTATTAAAAATATTTTTGAATTATTTTGTTTATAGGTATTATGACTTTATCTCTTCTTAACTGTAAGGCAACCCATGGAGAATGAATTCAAGTGTCACACCATTTGGGGGTATCATGTATATGAACCATAATCCATATAATATATAATTTTACAGCTATGCTTCTGCTTATTATGATCTTACACTCAATTTATATCAGCAGGTAAAATGTTAAACACACTAGCAGGCAACAATTACATTTTTATCTTGAAAACACACTGGTGACACTAGTGTATTACAAAATATTCAGTGGTACCCAAACACCTATCCATAAGATCAGAGATGTAGCCAGGCAGAATTATGGAGATGTGTTCATAGTCCTACCATTCACATTCTCATAGCAGTAATCCACGAAGAGTGGAGCTATGTGGTTATACAAATGATGTCTTTCAGGATGACTATGACTATGAAAATGTGGAGATATTTTGTCAATATCAAGCATGCCTCACTGCAGCAAAAGCTATCATGGTTAATGCATAAGCAAAAGGGGGACCACGAATAAACTGATAAGGGGTATTACACATTTCTGTATCACTAGGATTCATAGAGATGAGTCTTAAAAGATCTCATTTTCATACTACGTGTGAAAATGGCAATGAACTTACACCAGTAAGTAGCAATTTACTACAAAAATATGTTTTTGCAAGGGGAAGGGAAAAAACGAATATGCACTGTTATACACTTTAAAAGGAGGTACAATTTTTGACTTTACTTAAAGAAAAATGTTACTGTATTTTAGAGCGTCTGCATACAAAGACAAACTACTAAAGGGGTCATTAGGGGAAATGATTGATAACGGTGTCATTGAAGTGCTCATGCGTACATGTGTAAACTACTGAAAATGTCGCTGTGAGAAATAGTTCATTTTGGTGTCAGTGAAGTACCTGTGCATACTTGCTTAAACTACTGAGGGGATCGCCTGGGAAAATGTTTCATTTTAGCATCAGTAAAGTGCTTATACATACTTGATGAAATGACTGAAGAGATCACTGCTGGAAATATTTCATTTTGGCACCTGCACATACTTGGTGAAACTACTTATATGATCACTGGTAGAAATGCTTCATTTTGGTGTTTGTGCATACTTGGTGAAACTACTGAAGGGATCACTTGAGAAAATGTTTCACTTTGGTGCTTGCGTATACTTGATTAAACTACTTGAGAGATCACTTAAGCAAATACTTCATTTTGGTGCTTGTACAGACATGGACAAACTACTGAAGGGGTCATGGGGAAAATGTTTCATTTTGGTGTCAGTGAAGCACTTGTGCAGACATGGACAAATTACTAAATGGCTCACCGAGGGAAATTATTCATTTCGGTGCTTGTGCATACTTGGACAAACTTTTGAAGGGATAATTGGGGAAATGTTTTATTTTGGTTCTTGTGCATACTTGCTGAAGCTACTGAAGGGATCTCTGGCAGAAACATTTCATTTCGGTGCCTGTGTATACTCAGTCAAACAACTGAAGGGATTACTGGGGAAAATGTTTCATTTTGGTGCTTGTGCATACTTGGACATAATACTTAAGGGATTGCTGGGGAAAATGTTCCATTTTGATGTCAGTGAAGTGATTGCACAGACATGGACAAACTACTGAAGGGGTCATTAGGGAAAATGGTTCATTTTGGTGTCAGTGAAGTGCTTGTGAAGACATGGATACAGTACTGAATAGGTCATTGAGGGAAATGTTTCATTTTGGTGTCATTGAAGGGCTTGTGCATACTTGGTGAAACTACCGAAGACATCACTGGGGAAAATGCTTCATTTTCGAGTCATTGAAGTTTTTGTGTACACTTGGTCAAACTACTGAAGACATCACGGAAGGGGGAATGTTTTGTTTCGGTGCTTGTGCATACATGGACATACTACAGAAGGGATGGCTGGGGAAAATATTTCATTTTGGTGCTTTGCATATTTAGTGACACCACTAAAGGGATCCCTTGCAGAAATGTTTCATTTTGGTGTTTGTGCATACTTGGTGAAACTACTTAAGGGAGTACTGGTGGAAATATTTTATTTTGATGCTTGTTCATACTTAGATATGCTACTGAAGGGATCGCTAAGGGAAAATGTTTCATTTTTTTGCTTATGCATACATGGTGAAACTACAGAAGTTATTACTTGGGGAAATGCTTCATTTTGGTGCTTGTGCAGACTTGGTGAAACTACAGAAGGGATCACCTGGGGAAATGTTTTATTATGGTGCTTGTGCAGACTTTGTCAAACAACTAAAGGAATCGGTGGGGGAAATGTTTTATTTTGGTGCTTGTGCATACTTGGTTAAACAACTGAAGGGATTGCTTTTGGAAATGTTTCATTTTGGTGCTTGTGCAGACTTTGTAAAACCACTGCAGAGATGACTGTGGGAAATGTTTCATTTTGTTGTCAGTGAAGTGCTTGTGCATACTTATTGAAACAACTGATGGGATCACTGGGCAAATGCTTAATTTTGGTACTTGTGCATAGTTGGTGAAACTGCTGAAGGGATTACTGGAGAAATGTTTCATTATGTGGCTGGGCATACTTGGACATATTATTGAAGGAGTCACTTGACAACATGTTTCATTTTAGTGCTTGTGCATACTTGATGAAAATACTGACGGTATCACTGGGGGAAGTGTTTTATTTTAGTGTCAGTGAAGTGCTTATGCATACTTGGTCAAACTACTGAAATGAATGCTGGGGGAAATGTTTCATTTTGGTGCTTGTGCGTACTTACTGAATCTACTGAAGGGATCACTTTGGTAAATGTTTCATGTTGGTGCTTGTGCATACTTACTGAAAGTACTAAAGTGATCGCTGGAGGAAATGTTTAATTTTGGTGCCTGTGCATTCTTGGTGAAACTACTGAAGGGATAACTGGGGGAAATGCTTAGTCAAACTACTTAAGGGATCACTGTGGGAAATGTTTCATTTTGGTACTTTTGCATACTTGGATATAATAATGCAGGGATTGCTTGGAGAGATGTTTAATTTTGGTGTCATTGAAGTGCTTGTGCATGCTTGGTCAAACTGTTAAAGGGATCACTGGGGAAAATGATTCATTTTGGTGCTTGTGCGCACTTGGACATACTACTGAAGAGATAGATATGTGGAAAGTTTTATTTTGCTGCTTGTCCATACTTGTTCTACAACTACAGAAGGGATTGTTGGAGGAATTGTTTCATTTTGGTATTTGTGCATACTTGATCAAACTACTGAAGGGATTGCTGGAGGAAATGCTTCATTTTACACAATGGGTGAAACCACTAAAGGAATTGTTTGGGGAAATGTTTCTCTTTGGTGGTTGTGCATACATGAATATATCACTGCATGGATTACTGGGGGAAATGTTTCATTTTTTTGTTTGTGCATACTTGGTGAAACTACTTAAGGGATTACTTGAGGACATACCTCTCAACCTCTTACAGCAAAACATCTATACAAAGCCATGAATAAAAGTGGGACAGAGGCCCAAAATAGGGACAGTTTTTAAATATTGCTCTTACAAACTTAAATTATTTATAGAATAACAGGTTTTTCATTAGTATGAATTTTCTGAAAGGTATGAAGTCTGAAACTCAAATGTCTGTCATTATATTCTCACTTCAGTTCTTTAATGATTTGCTACTAATTTGCCATAAAAAACACAATTTTATGAAAAATGTACAAAATATGAGGCAAATATCTGGAGATGCTGAGAAATTCTGTACAGCTGAGAAGTATGCTTGGGGAAATGTTTCATTTTGGTGCTTGTCTGGCCTTGGTAAAACTACTGAAGGGACCACTTAGGTAAATGTCTCATTTTGGTGCTGTTGCATACTTGAATACTAAAGGTATTACTTGAGGAAATGTTTCATTTTGGTGTTTGTGGCATACTTGGTGAAAATACCAAAGGGATCACTGGGGGAAATGTTTCATTTTGGTGCTTCTGCATACTTAGTCAAACCAATGAAGGGATCAACTGGGGGATTACTTCATTTTGGTGCTTCTGCATACTTGCTGAAACTACTGAAGAGATCACTTGAGGAAGTGTTTCATTTTGGTGCTTGTGTATACTTGGACATACTACTTAAGGGATCCATGGGAGAAATGTTTTATTTTAGTGTTTGTTTATACTTGGACATACTACTAAAGGGACTGGTGGGGGACATTTTCATTTTGGTGCTTGTGCACATTTGGACAGACTACTGAAGGGATTGGTTGGGGGAAATGTTTCATTTTAGTACCCTAAACTACTGAAGCTTCCATGCTCCCCTGACATACATACCCGTTACTAGAAAGCAGACCTTGGTTTGTAGACATTCCAACTAAACTACTGGGAGGTTCCCTTTAAGAGTGGTTCTTTTTTTCCAGAATTATATTTTAAGGTGTGTGTGTGTGTGTGTGTGTGTGTGTGTGTATGTGTGTGTGTGTGTGTGTGTGTGTGTGTGTGTGTGTGTGTGTGTGTGTGTGTGGTGGTGGGGTGGAGTAAGTGTTTGGCTAGTATCGCAAATTTTTCTGTTCTGCTTATGTTATTTCCACAGATAGGGCATATGCTAACATTCCCTACCATGGACTTCTGGCAGTAAGCAACATTCTGCAGGCATTCTCAATAAAAGAAAATGAAGCCTCTGAGAGACGCTGTGCAAAATCACCATAACCTGGCTGGCTTGATTTACTCTACCTAAGCAAAGCTAGTACATGCTTTCTTTCAAAGAAATCATGGACATTATCTTTGTTTAGGCAATGTTTTTAAAGTATAAAGAAAAACAGCCATGCTAGACTAAACCACAGCAGTCAATAAAATAAAAATGTCGAAAAAGATAAATACCAAAACTTATTATAATAAAATGATAACACTTTAATACCAGAACGTTAAGCGCTTTGGTCCCTATACCAAACAAATGGGACTTCATCAGAACAAATACCATAAAAATGGTTAAACTTTATATAGTAGAGTCAATTAAACAGTCTAATTAACTCTTAAAGAATTCCAGTGCCATTAAAGAAACAATACCCACTCTAAAAAATACTAATAAATACAATAAGTAAATATGAACCAAATACTAACAATAAAAACTAGAAAATCTAATTTTTCTAATGAAGTCCCATTTGTATGGTATAGGGATGAAAGCGCTTAATGTTCTGGTATTAAAGTGTTATCATTTTATTACAATAAGTTTTGGTATTTGTCTTTTTTGACATATTTATTTTATTGACTGCTGTGGTTTAGTCAGCACTTCAGCCCAGGATGGCTGTTTTTTCTTTCTGAGTTTATTTTTAGCCATTTTGGTTTTACACTGCTTCTCCTTTTGGATTGTTTTTAAAGTAAAAAACAGTTAAATGAGCACGACTCCTTTCCTTTAGTTTACGGAATGCATAGCGTGCCATCATCCTCCCATGCTACACCACCGGTAAACAAATCAACACTACATTAGCCAACTGGAACAGGCTTATTGGTCTCCTGTTGTTGCCTTATAGGACTTAGAGATTTAAATCAGCAGGCTAAACACCCTTCCACTCAGCTTCATGGCCCACTGCTGTCTGAAAAAGTACAAATAAGTAAAATAAAAGCATGCTCATTTACATTTCTTCTGTCAGCGGCTGGTCAGAGAAATGAAGAGAGGGTAGTGTAAGATATACTTAATTCTTGAACCACCAAATAATGAAGCATAAGGACTGCTGCAGTTAAACAATAGGATGCAGATGCTTATTTGTAAAAAAAAAAAATATATATATATATATATATATATATATATATATATATATATATATAGGGTGGTGGTTCAGGTTTGGTGATTAGTGGGGGTGAGCTTTGTGCGCATGTGGGTTGGGTAAATGCACTAGAGACCACCTGTTGAGTAAGGATTTGTGTTAGTTTCACATTTTATCTTTGACCCAAATTATACCTCTCAACCGCTTAGTACAGAAATCTGGACAAAGCAACAAATAATTTGGGGAGGAGACAAAAGCTCAAAATCAGGGACAGATTTTAATTATTACTCTTATAAATTTATCAAAATTGGTAGAGAAACAAGTTTTGTGTTAGCATACATTTTCTGAAGGTTATAAAATCTAAAACTCAAATGTCTATCATTACTTAGTGACTTTTGATTAATATATATTTGACTATTATTGTAGATACAAACTGAATGTTTTTTTATACTTGTATTTGTACATAAATACTTTGTACACTTTTTCAAAATCTAATTTTCATTTAGGAAAATTCTGCAAGTTTAACTTGCATGTACTTATTTCAAAGTTGTATGAAGTAAATATTACCTTAGAGAAGAAATTCAATATTTTGTAAACACGTTTACCTGTATTGTGGAAATGTTCTCTTTAATTTAATTAACTGAATAGAGCTATGTCCACCCAGTCAAACTATCCAGGTTGACAAATGAAAATAAATAAAATAAAACTGTGTGTGACCATAAAGAAGACCATCTCTGTCCTTTTATTTTCATTAACTCTGTTTTTAAATTATTATTAGTATGAATTAAATAAAAATGGAATAAATAAAGTTCAAGAGCTGAACTTTGAGACAAACTACATAAGGCATAAACCATAAAGGGACTGTATACACACTAATCCCTTGGATGAGACATAAGCTGGTGGTAACTCAGACAGATATAAAAGATCCCATGACACCTACTGAAAAGGGCAGGGGTCCTGTATTTTACACTATTTACAAAATGTATACAAATTTACATTCTTTACAAATTCTTATGCATATAAATCATCTTGTAACCCCCTCCACTCCTTTTGCCATAACCAAAAATATAACTTCTTTAAGTATTTCTGCATAACATCATACCTTATTAAACAAAACTTCTTTCAGTCTTGCTCTGCAATTATTCCAAATCGCTGAAAATAGAATCCTGTTTTTTCAACATATTGTCTACTTTCCACCCCATAATATGCATATAATAAGTTCATAGGTAAGTACTAGTTAGCTGCCCTTAACAACCATTTTATGCCTAGCCAATGTCCCTTTTTGTGCTCAAAATAACCTATCTTGTTTGGTTATAGATTGACCTTACCCATCCCATGGTTGATAATTGCATGGGATAAAGCATTTAGGAACTGTCTCTGTCCATTAGTAGTACACGGGGCAGTCATGGGTTAAATTTTCTGTTAACCCATCCATAGATCCAAGCTGTGCTTCAATATGGATGGGGATGAACTTCGTTGTATGTGAATGGAGAGTCTGTTCCAGAGCAACAGTATCGACTGCGACATATATCTGTCCTTCCAAACCATTCTGTTGATGTTGCAGAAGAGGTTTAGATCCTCAGACCAAGTATTTCTGATGCCATTTGACTTGCTGATGTGCAGTAAATCCATCAGTATTAAGTCAGAGGATGTATTGTATGCCCAACATAGGTCAGTCTGTAGGATAATGAGTATAGTGACAAGGCACTGAGTAAGTCCATGTCCTACATGGACTGACTCAAACCCTTATCATCTTTTAGCAGTCTGTAGGATACTGAATATAGTGACAGGGCTTTGAGCTGTTCCATGTAGGACATGTTGTTAAGGCCTTGTATCCTTTTAGCAAGGTATCTCTGTGGGCATTACAGCTGTTACATGTTTCTGCACAGATGCGTGGCAAAGGTGGCATTATATTCAATGACTGGCCTAATAAGGGCTAAGTAAACGGTCAATGACATCCATAGATTTAGACGCAATTCTTTTGGTTATAAGTTGTGCAATATAGAAGGGTTTTCTTACAACAATGAACACACTACTCAAACGTTAGGTCACAGACCAAATAAGTTCCCAAATCCTGAACAACTTAGTCCAATTTAAGGGCATATTGTTAATATGGTAGTTCCCTGGTATAGATGACTTCACAAAGGAGAAATAATGCATTTTGTGGCATTTAGTTTCAGTACATGATTTTGGCAGCGGTTATATATTTGAGATAAACCTTCATTCAGAATGGCTAAGTCATTTGGGGATTCAATGACTGCTCCTAGCCTGCAGTCATCTACAAACACAGACAGCCAGAGTCCTTTGGTATTTAGAAAAGAAGATGCCAAACAGGAGAGGTCCCAGTACAGAACCCTGGGGGACTCCACTGATGACTGGTCTCTTTATGGGGGTAACTTCCTCTATTTTGATTTGTGTCCTATCTGTGAGACAGCTGGCAATCTAGCAGGTGATATAGGGGTTTATTCCCAGTTTATTTAGCTGTTTTACTATGCCTGAGTGAGAAATTGTGTCAAAAGCTTTGGCCAGGTCGAGGTATGCAATGTCTACCATGCTGCTTTCATCCATTGCTTTGGTGATCTTTTCAAAAAATCGACTATGTTGAGTAAGCATGGCTTTCCCTTGATGAATCCAAACTGAGATGGGTCCAGTGTTTGGAGGTTCCCTATGTCCTAATTGATTAGTTCCATAAGTCTTTCTATGGCTTTGCAAATGAGGCTGGTCAGACTTATGGGTCTTTAATTGCTTGGGTCTGAGGAAGGTTCTCCCTTATGTAGGGGAGTGACTGTGGCTGTTCTCCATATTCTAATATGATATATATATTTATATACATGTGTTCTTCTGATATTATCTTCACAGTTAAATCCTTTACCCTTTTTATATCATTCAAAGAAGCTATTTTAAAAAATTCTTTCCATAGCATTTTAACTCTGACACAACTTAAAAAAAACAAGTTCAGAAGCTTCCAAGTCTTTACAATATAAGCACAATTTTTGAGACACAATTTTATACAACATATTCCCCTACACTAGTAATTTGTTTACATCTAATCTCCACAAAAATACGGACATGCTATTAAATTCTTAAATCTATTATTTCTAGCCTTTACTGCATCAACAGTACTCGTGTATAATCCCTCCCAAGGCTATACAAAATAATATTTATTCATTATATCCTTATACCACAATTTCTACTATTATTAACACTGTTAGCATCTAAAACCTATGACCATATATTTTTTAATTCATCTGTTTCCCTATTCTCTTTTCCTTTCATTTTTCTTTACATCTCCGCCATTCACCATATCTGATTTTAAGAACTTGGGCTATAATTCATTCTTTACTGTTATCTTATTTTCAAAACAAAATATAAATTCATAGATGCTGCAAAAAACACAGGATCGATCAAACTCAAATCCCCCTTATCTTTATCAATACATACAGCACCTCTTTTCACAGGGTTTAACCTTGAACCCCCGAGACAGAAAAAAATCAGCTTGTACTAACGCCTTCTCTTTTTTTACTTGAAATCTTATACTCTCTAGCTAAGTATCCTATTTTACTCATAATAACTGAATTAACTAAATAAACTTTCTTTTTTATAAGGTAACCTAAAAATCTTCCATTAATTCCCAATCATTTTAGTCAAAGTTAAAGTAAACTTTATTGTCGATCAGATATACACAGCAGTGCAAGCTGAACGAAAGTACGTCACTTTGGTCCCCGTGCAAGACATAACAATGAAACACATAGTTTGAATGACAGTAAGACCAATGCACATATAATAATAATTAAATTACTAACAACACAGTAAATTACCGCAATTGGACAGGAAGACATTAGACAATATTATACTAGTAGGTATTGCAAAGACTATGACTTCACATTATGATTACTTAGAATATTGCACTTCATCAGTTGTAGTATGATATACTCTGATGTTCATATTGTACATGTATGGAGTGGTGACTCACTCCTGACTCTTGCACATTCAGGAAGTAATAGCATAAGAAATCAGGCTAACTCTACCAGTTACTGAAGCAATTTGCCAGAGTGATTGCTACAGATGATACTTCGTAGCAAGTGGCATATTGATCTGATTATTCACTGTCATGCCTGGCATTCAAGTTCAGTAGCCTTATGGACAGAGGAAAGAAGCTCCTGTTCAGTGTAGATGTTTTGCAGTGTAAGCTTTGATAGCACCTACCCCAGGAAAGGAGTTAGTACATGCCATGGGCAGGGTGAGTGGGATCGTCCATTATCTTCCTAACCCTTCCCACACACCAAGTTTTGTGAAGGTCATCCATGGATGGGAGCAAGGAACCAATGACATTTTCCACTGTCCACACTACCCTCAGGAGAGCCATGCTGTCAGATGATCTGCAGTGACCATACCAAACTATGATGTTATTTGAGAGGATGCTGTTGATGGTTCCCCTGTAAAAGGCTTTGAAGATGGACTGAAACAGGTTTGCCTTCCTCAATTTCCATAGGAAGTGCAGATGTTGTTGTGTCTTCTTCACTGGGTGGCTAATATAAGTCAACCAGGATAGGTCATCTGAGATATGAACCCCCAGGAACTTGGTGTTTTTGACTCTTTCCATTGTAACCCCCTTAATTTCCAGAGGTTGATGTTATGTCCTGAGTCCTCCTGAAGTCCACTATTAATTCTTCAACTGGCTACAATGGCTAGTTGCAAGGATGTGTTCAACATGTCTGTTAGTACAGTGGACAGATGGGTAGCACAGTCTGTTAGAATCTTTCCCATCATATTATCAGGACCAGCTACTTTTCTTGTGTTTACTCACCTCAGGGTCTTCAGAACATCAGATGTTCTGAGACATAGCACCTCCTCACCCTGTTCGACAGACAGCTTATTTGGCACAGTGTTGTTGTGATGTAAACCAACCATTCACTAAATCTCACTATACACAGACTGTAACACATTTAAAAATGCTACCTTTTAATCCATACTCTTTTGATTTATTCCACAAACTCTTATGATCAACATAATCAAATGTATTTCTATTGCTTACATTTAAGGCCAGATTGTTGCTGTCACACCAGCCTATCAGATGCTCCACTTCATCACTGTAGGCTGTTTCCTCACCATTTCTGACAAGACCTTCGACAGTGGTATCATCCACGAACTTGATGATTTTGTTGGATTCATGAGTGGCTATGCAATCATGTGTCAACAAGGTGAAAAACAGAGGACTCAGAACACAGCCCTGAGGGACACCCATGCTCAAAGTAATACTGATTAAACTATTTCCAACATATAGTTTTTGGGGTCTGTTGATGAGAAAGACCAGTGTCCAGTTACATAGGGGGGTGTTGATGCCCAGCTGGATCAGCTTCGATATCAGATTCTGGGAGATGACAGTCTTAAAGTCAGAACTAAAATTGATGAACAGCATTCTGACATAGCAATTCTTGTTCTCTAGATGTGCCAAGGATTCATGAAGTGATATAGCTATTGCTGTGCAGCGCTTAGATCTATAAGCAAATTGTAATGTTTCCAGTGTTGCAGGTAGGACAGAAGAAATATGGTTCTTGATCGACTGCTCAAAACACTTCATTACCATTGATGTAAGAACAACCGGACAGTAAGCATTTAGGCTTGTTGGTTGGGAATTCTTGGGTAAGGGAATGATTGTCATATTTTTGAAGCAACTGGCTACAATGGCTAGTTGCAGGGATGTGTTGAATATATTTGTTAGTACGGTGGACAGTTGGGTAGCACACTCTCTTAGAACCCTTCCCATTATATTATCAGGACCAGCTGCTTTTCTTGGGTTTACTCACTTCAGGGTATTTAGAACATCAGATGTTCTGAGATATAGCACATCCTCACCCTGTTTGACAGAGAGCTTATTTGGCACAGTGTTGTTGTCCATATCAAATCTGTTGAAGTAGGTGTTTAGTTTGTTCAGAAATTCTGTGTTGTCATCACATGGGGAGGATGCAGGTCTATAGCCAGTTATGGCTTGTATGCCTTACCAGAGATGTCTGGAGTCCCTTTGGTCAGAGAAGTGTCCCTGAATTTTACATCTGTAGGTCCTCTTAGCCTCCTTTATACCTCTCCTTAGATTTGCTCTGGCCTCAGTTAGGGGATCATTATTTTTGTATTTAAATACAGCATTTTGTGCCTTTAGGAGTTCATATACTTCACCAGATAGCCAGTTTCTGATTAGCATGCATGGTGATACATTTGATGACTGTT
The DNA here is from genome assembly GCF_019279795.1 of Protopterus annectens. Classification (NCBI taxonomy): domain Eukaryota; kingdom Metazoa; phylum Chordata; order Ceratodontiformes; family Protopteridae; genus Protopterus; species Protopterus annectens. The sequence goes on along the minus strand of NC_056728.1, from coordinate 1,433,994,537 downwards.
ACATCATCAACACATTTTGAAATATAGGCCATTACAGATTCTATATACTCCTCCAGGTCAATATGGTGGTTCTTTACAGCTGCATCTCTAAACATTGACCAGTTCATACATTCAAAGCAGTCATGTAGTGCCAAGACTTCCCCTCAGGCCATATCCTTACTTGTTTGGTTGTAGGTTTGCCCCTTTTCAGCAGTGGTGTGTATGCAGGAAGCAGCATGAGGGCCGGATGGTCTGAGTTGGCCATATGTGGATAAGATACTGCTTTGCAGGCCAGTTTTATGTTTGCGTCCACCTTATCCAGAGTGTTCTCCCCTCTTGCTGAAAAGTTCAAATGTTAATGGTAATGGGGTAATATGGATTTCAAGTCAGCTTGATTGAAATCACCTGCAATTATATGGGCAAACTCAGGGTTCTTATTCTGGAGGTCATTTATTGACAGATGGTTTAAAGCTAAATGCCAAAAAATGTATAGTCATACCCTTTGGCAAAAACAATGTGCCCACAAATTACCACATAGGCAGAAACCCATTAAGTACAGAGAAAGTTATTAGGGACCTGGGGACCCAAGTTGATAGCAATCTCTCCTTTGAAAACCACATTGCCAAAGTGGTTAGAAAGACCTTCTACATAGCCCACCTCATCACGAAGGGTTTCACATCTAGATCAAGAGAGGTAATCGTGCCCCTTTATTCATCCCTCATCAGGCCCATCATAGAATACAATGCCCCTTTTGGGATGTACCTTACCTGACACCTGCAGCAATTAGAAAGACCCCAAAAGTATCTCACCAAGAGGATCAAGGGTCTCAAACAGATGCCATATGCTGCTCGGTTAAAAAACTCCAGCTCTACTCAGTTGCATACCGCCTACTTGAGGTGATCTATGCCTGACATACAAAGCTATGTCAAATCTAGAATTAATGGACATGCTCCACCTCAGTAAATCTAAATCCCTTAGAGCCACACGCCGAGGGACTTGAACCTCAGCACAGAAATAAATAGAACTTACTGGAGGGACAGGTTCATAACCCAGAGGCTCCCTTCGCTCTGGAATAGAATTCCAGTTCATGTGAGGCAGAGCACCTCACTGAATCTCTTCAAGAAGAATCTCGATAGGTGGATGGGGGATCGTAGGTTTGTCCCAGGGATTACTCCCGTGTCACTATTAGACAGAGGCACAGTAAACTAAACCTTAAAAAGGGCACAGTATACTCAAATCAAGGGGTGGCGTAAGCCATACAGAATCGGGCTAGGCTTATAATTGCCCCAGGGCAGATAGCCTAGTATGAACCTATGAACCTATGAAGATACAAAATGTTCAGTGCCACACTGGTATTAGCATTAGGGGAGATGTAAACAAATATTACGCTCACTCCATGAAATTCCCTAGGCAAATAGAAGGATCTGCATTTTAGTGACATGAACTCAATATTCTCTGAGCAGTGAGAGATGATTTATTTTAGTTTAATCTATCATTTCCCCCACTGTAAATCTGCCATTTCCTTTTTACCAAATGTAATTCCTAAAAAATTCACTTCATTTTTTGAAAATAAGATACCTTCTATAATACCTATATATCCATCACTCTACTTTTATCTTAATTTAATTCTAAACTTACATTTTTAAGACATTGATGAACACAGCTTAACATCCTCTCCATCCACTTTTTATTATTTGCAATAACAATTATATCATCTTCATATGATAAAACTTTGGAATCAAAATTATATTTCTCATAAGATATTCTCCGTCACTCATATCCCTTAACATTTGATAGCCCATTCCATTCATAACTAATGAAAAAAGTATTTCACACGAGACAAACTTGCCTTACTCCTCTTTTCATAACAATAGTAGACGTAAATCAACCATTCACTAAATCTCATTATACACAGACTGTAACACATTTAAAAAGGCTACCTTTTAATCCATACCCCTTTGACTTATTTCACAAACTCTTATGATCAACATAATCAAATGTATTTCTCACATCCTCTCACTACTATTCTTGCCTTACCCTCCACATTCAATATTTCATCTACAGTTTCTCTTATTAATGCCAATAGATCATAACTATATCTCCATTTAACCTCCAAAATGCCTCCTACTAAAATCTATTGTAACATATCATGAAATCTTAATTGTAACACTTTCACAAATAGCTTATTATCGATGTTATTCAACATAATAGGTCTCCAATTATTCATTTCATATTTTCCCTTTATTTTTCCATACAAACTTAATAATACCTTCACACAAATCCTGTTTAACCAAACCCATACCATCCATTCATTCATTGACATTTACTAATAATTCTTTCAGTTTTCTGATCCCCCTTTCTATAAGTCCAAAGATTACTGGACAACATTCTTAACTTATAACATTTCATGACATCTCTCATTTTTAACATCTATCTTCTCCTTCATCTTACTTTTCCATAAACTACAATTTAAATCACTTGTGATGATAGAAGGCACTGCCAGCTATGCCAGGAGTAGTAGGGCAGTGGATGTGTAAAATATGCCAGCACAGCTAGCTGGAATTCTATAAAGAATTATATGTTATTTGAATATCAAACTGATTTGCACAGATGCTTGTGTTGAAAGTGTATTTGTAAAGTTGCTTGTGTTAAAAATGTATCAACAGTGCCCTGCTGTAAAGAAAAGAAATGTTCATGCATTATTGTAACTGTGTAAATGTATATATTGTAACAGAGGATACTGGAAGAGAAGAGGTTAAGCTCAGTCCCAGCTATCTTTGGAAAATAGCTGAAATTAAATTATTAAAATAACACAGATTGTATCTTACAGTTCTGATTGCAGCTGGAGATGTAATGTCTGTGAGAATCCTTGCTTAGTAGATCTGCAGGAGTAGAAGTGTTAAAATTGTTTTATGACTTCCAGGAGCTGAAGCAGATCTTAGCAGGGCTGTGTGTGTGTGTGTGTGTGTGTGTGTGTGTGTGTGTGTGTGTGTGTGTGTGTGTGTGTGTATTATTGACACATGTGATAAATTCTGACAGGTTCTAGCAATGGGGGGGGGGCAGGGTTGCATGGGAACCAGAAGTCAGATGTCCAGATGTATGTGATGTCATTCTGTATAGAAATAATACAATACTACTAATACTAGATGAGACTAAAGTTTCAGGAGCAGTCTGTTCTTGGAGCATGACATAGAAGGATCCCTCACCTGCTTCATCTTGACTTGTTCTAGTACATGGACCAGGGAATAGTAACTCATTAGATTAGTCAGGGAAATATAGTGAGATTATTTAAGTACTGTTTTTCTGTATCTGTGTGAATCTAGTCATCTGTGTTCTTTTAATATTTCATGTGGTGAAACTCTGGTGTTTATTGTAAATAGATATTTAGTATTTTCATGTTCTTTTGTTATTTATTATTAAATATACTTAAACTTTTCATTGTGGATGGTCCGTTAGAGAATATGTTAAACTTTGAGAGTACTTATATCTATTGGTGACACTGTGGCCATTCCTGAAGCCTGAATGTTTGGGCAACATCACTATTTGTATTAATATTAATTTTGCAGTATAACTGGATACCCTTTTAAGAGCCTTATAGTAATTGACTGGTGCCAGTGAATCTACCTTATAGTCTGGGCAAAGTTGGTAGAGTGGGTAATCTGTGCCAGCCTTTCCCAGGTGTGTGTGTGAAAATTAAATCCCAAAGAGTGTGTGTATGTCAGCTACATGCAGCAGGGACATGACTCACTGGTTTTACAGAGACAGTGGTGGAAGATTTGGCTTGGACACTTGGCTGAGGACTTAACTCTGCAACAGTGCCAGTGGGGAGCCTTACTGGGGACCTGGGGAGAGACACAGAGAGAAACCCAGACCCTGGGCCGAGTGTGTTCCCTGTGTGCTCTTAAGGGAAATTGTCCTTGATGCAGAGAGGTCAGCATCTGGAAATACTGAGTGCGTCCATTTGTATTCCAATTGAACATCCCTTTACAGTGTCAATGGTGACAATTCAAGCTACTTGATCACTAGCCCAGAGTGGGGACATCACATCCCTCACCAGAATAATATTCATATTCACCATTAAATAAGGTTTTAAACCTTCAAACATTACTTTTCTATCTTTGGTATTAGTATAGGCATAAACATGTTATACACATCTAAAGCCCATCTCACAGCCACTATTATTATTCTACCAGATTGTACTATATAAAAATCCAAATGTTTTATTTTTTTCATTAAAAAAATAAACATTTATCTTTGTCTAAATTCCAACTAAACTTCTCATTCCATAGCTCATCAACCTGCATTCTGTCTCTCTCTGAAATAAATCACCTTAGATTTATACCTTTAATACCATTGCAGGAAAGCAATTCTTCTAATCCTGTTTAAACAACTATTTACATTTATTGAAACAAATCTTAAATTATTCCTTTTTTTCTTTTTAAATTTAGGTGAAAATCTTTCAATTTCTTTTTCTCACTCTTACTCTTCCAGCTATATAATTTGTTCTAAAATCCTGAACATTTTTTCTTCCATTTCAGACATTTCACTCCCTATATCTTCAAATACACTTCCTATTCCCTCATCACCATGAATTGTTTTCATATCATCACCCATACTGTCCCCTTTTCAAATGTCAGCATGATATAATAATTTAGAATTTAGTTGTATTAAATTTCAACATATGCCAGTTTAGGGTCTGTGTCCCATGGATAAGCAATCATTAAACTATGAGAACTAACTGTATCTCTTACATGGTGGGACAGTAAATCTAGCAAATTAATCTTGCAAATCCTCACTATTTGTACACAGTTTCATATCGATTTACTTAATTCCTGGTAGTTAGGAATCATTGAGAAGAAATAAGTTACTGCCTCTGTGACAAAGGTAAATAAAGCCCTGTGACCCAAATAACCCATATTTAAATGGTAGTTCAGGTGCTGACAGGGTGTCTAGAGAGGAGTTGTGGTATTGTATGAGGAAGTCGGGAGTGTCAGAGAAGTATGTAAGAGTGGTACAGGATATGTACAAGGGTAGTGTGACAGTGGTGAGGTCTGCGGTGGGAGTGACGGATGCATTTAAGGTGGAGGTGGGATTACATCAAGGATCAACTCTGAGCCCTTTCTTATTTGCAATGGTGATGGACGGGTTGACAGACGAGATCAGACAGGAGTCCACGTGGACTATGATGTTTGCAGATGACATTGTGATCTGTAGTGAGAGTAGGGAACAGGTGGTGGAGACCCTGGAGAGGTGGAGATATGCTCAAGAGAGAAGAGGAATGAAGGTCAGCAGGACTAAGACAGAATAAATGTGTGTGAATGAGAGGGAGGATAGAGGAATGGCGAGGATGCAGGGAGTAGAGGTGGCAAAGGTGGATGAGTTCAGAGTAATGGTGAGTGTGGAAGAGAGGTGAAGAAGAGAGTACAGGCAGGATGGAGTGGGTGGAGAAGAGCGTCAGGAGTGATTTGTGACAGATGAGTACCAGTAAGAGTGAAAGGGAAGGTCTACAAGAGGGTAGTGAGACCAGCTATGTTATATGGGTTGGAGACAGTGGCATTGACAAAAAGGCAGGAGTCAGAGCTTGACGTGACATAGTTGAAGATGTTAAGATTTGCACTGGGTGTGACGAGGATAGACAGGATTAGGAATAAGTATATTAGAGAGTCAGCCCAGGTTGGAAGGTTTGGAGACAAAGCCAGAGAGGCAAGATTACGTTGGTTTGGACATGTGCTGAGGAGGGATGCAGAGTATATTGGGAAAAAGATGCAAAGGATGAAGCTGCCAGGTAACAGGAAAAGATGGAAGCCTAAGATAAGGTTTATGGATGTGGTGAGAGAGGACATGCAGATGGTTGGTGTGACAGAGCAAGATGCAGAGGACAGGAAGAAATGGAAACAGTTGATCTGCTGTGGTGACCCCTAATGGGAGCAGCTGAAAGAAGAAGTAGTTCAGGTGCTGAAAAAGCTGCACAGAACAGGTGGAGAGTGTACACTGGCTCACCCAAACTGTGCGGAGGGAGATGGTGGTCTTATATAGGCCAACCCGCTCCTATGTGAGTAGATGCTTATACTTTACCAATGAACATAGCACCAAAAGATGTGCCCTTGGCAATCCCAAACCACTAATAGTTGTTCTTATAGGCATGTGTTTGAGAGCACACACACACACAAACACACACACACACACACACACACACACACACACACACACACACACACACACACACACACACACACACACAGGGGGAGACTATAGGGTGCCCATGTGATAAAAAAGTGTAGACATCAGTCACCATGGGTGGGGTTAGAGCTAAATAAAACAATACCTAATTGCTGGGATACTAGTGGAGTATAAACACCACAATAGTTGCCTGTATAATGTCCTTCAAGCTCACCTCACTGGGAAATGCCTAGGATGGCAGAGCAAATGTGCTTATTTGATGAAGGGATCAATGGTCAGTAGGCATAGTGGGGTAAACACACACCGAAAAAATAATGAGTAAATAAATAAATAATGATAGGCCTTTAATGTTTCTCTTCTACTTTTAGAGATATTATGTCATTCACAATGTAGCTGAGCCATCCAGGTTCTATGGAATAAACATATTGCAACAATGATTATTTTTCCATCATGGCATCAAATTAATTAAAAAGTGTCTCTAGATTTGACTTATAAGTTTGGACAATCAAGGAGGCTATCAGATACCAAAGTACAGGGATGACTGTGGAAGAAGATTGGTGAAGCCATGAAAAATGATTTTCAAATGGCTTCAGAGTTGTCCCAGTAACCCATTTGGTGGCTGGGGGTTGTGGTGGCAGTGCATTGTTCAGGCTGTTTACTAGAAGGTTAGAAAAAGAATATTGACAGTGACTGGTACCAATGCTGGGAGATAGAATGAACATTTTAAGGAACTCATGAATATAGCAGACATGTCCTGTTTTAAGTGGCAGTGCCAGTAGTAACTTGTTAGACTGAGTCAATTTCTTTACATGATGTCATTTAGAAGTAAAAATAATTTGCTGTAGCTGTCACTGTGTGTGAAACTATCCCAGAAATACTGAATAATGCTGAAGACACTGGATACTGTTGGGGCATTATGGTCAATATGCCTTCAATATTGCTTGGAAGACAGGGACAATACCTTTGGAATAGCAAACTATTGTGATGGCCTTCACTTTTAAGAAAATAGACACAAGGGTGTGTTCCAATTACAGAAGGCATTACAATCATTTGCCTTTCTATGAAGCCTAACCCAAGCTGCAGGAAAGGACACTTCATTTGATAGTATAGTCTGGAATTAAGGACATAATAATACAGTTTATGAAATGGGTGTAGAACAATTTATCAACTTTTTGTTCTTACATGGCTATTGAAGCAGACCTAAGAGCATTCTGTAAACCTATAGAAGTCATATGAAAGAGTACCCCAGAATGCCTTGAGGCACAACAGGATATCAAGGCTGCTACTGCATGCCATGTGATCGCTACATTTGCAAAGTGAAAGCTGTCTCTCCCTGAATTCAAGACATTAAGTCGTATATGTTCAGACTGGATGCAGGACCACACCATGGCTGTGTCTTGCCTAACCTTCTGTTCTTGATTTCAGTGTGGATAGATATGGTGCAACTGAGGTTTAGAAACTATCCTGTCTAGGTACATGAGAGTTGCATCTTTGTTGCTTGCAGCAGTGTTGTTTCTTGCCTTCAAGTGAGTGTGATCTCTGGCATGCATTGGGATGGATCATTGTAAAAAAGAAGGAGCAAAAATTAGCATTTCTAAGTCAGAGTTCATTGTACTTGCTCACAAAAAAGTATATTACTACCTGCAGATATGAGAGAAACTACTAATATATGTGGAGTTTAAATATGTTGGTTTCCTGTAGGGTTGGGACAACAGCAAATAGGTGCAGCAGTGGGTATATTCTATGTTTTGTACAGGACTGCATTGGAAAAATGCTCTCACTCTTCAATTCAGTTTATGTCCCTATCTTTATCTATGATCATTCTAACATTTGTGTACTCAGTGGGACCCAAATATCAAGATTGCCATAAACTGCCTATGGGCAGTTTCACCAGCACTCACCTTTATAGTGCACAAAAGATAAAATACACAGGACACCAGACTACATAATGTAAAGTCTAAAGTCACCCACTATGAATTCACTGGAGCTAAGACTAAATAAATTGTCTTCACTGCCAGGAAGCCAGAGGGGTGCAAACACCAACCCTGGAGTGCCTGTATAATGTCTCCCAAGCCTGTTTTTTACTTCATTGGGGAATATCCAGAAGAACAAATGAATTGGGCTGATCCATTCATTGGGTAAATAGTACTCTCTGTGAAAAAAAACACTTATCAAAGACCTAGAAAATAGCTGATATCAGCATCCTGCTTTTGTGCTCTGTCCTTCCTACTCTGTGCCATCTTTTTAAGGTATTTCCTTCAATGAAATCCCTGATAGGAAGAAATGGGAACGCACCTAATCAGAGATTATAAAGACATTCTCTACAACATCATGTTGATAGAGGACTTCCTGCTCACTATTTTTGTGGACCAAATTAATAGGCAATATGGTAAATGGTGACGTAAAGGATGCTATGTCCCAGCTCATCCTTACAGACAAAGACAGTAGAAATGGCCAGTTACCAAGATACTGAGTTTGTTATCACAGTATGTGCAGAAATGTATAATCATGTCTACAGTCATTGCATGACCATTGTCCTTAGTGAAATATGTTCTCTTTTTAGTAATATACAGTTTAAACAACATTACCGTCTCTAGGTGCTATTTAATATAGTCAAGCCTAAACTGTGATGGTAATTCATTTTGGGTGGCTATAATCACCTTATATAATTTCACCTCTAAAAAGTCTATATTTAACTGAACATTATTAACTATTTGGCCCATGATGTGCAAAGGACTTTTGCAACATCAGTGTAAATGACTGTCATTATACAGGCATTTTTAATTCTTTCCTATGAATGTCTGTGTAATAGAATAGAATACAACAGCAGTAAGGTACTTTTTTAGCCCATTTTTGCCTTCACACACCTACCAAGTACTCCCAGGTCCTTCCTTATTCAGCAGGTCTGCCAAACATGCTAACACTCTCAGGCTTTCACCAACCCATGTTCTGGGCTGATGAGGAGATTGAGAAACAAGGGGCAGTGTCATACTGCTGCCAGGGAGCACTTTCACTTTAATCCGTATCCCTTTGTGCATGCCTAGTAACGCCCCCTGTATGGATCAGGTATGAGTATTGGCACTGCCTCATTACTCACTTCCACAGCTAGCCACCGCACTATGCGCTGTTGTCTCCCAACTGCACACTTTTGCCTCTCCCAGGCTTCATCAGGGAGATTAGTCACACCTTTGTGCCCAGCATGCATGCACCTCCTTCAACCCCCCCCCCCCCAAATGGGCACATCCTTCCTCCTTGCCTGCACCAACAAGTGCCTAATCTGAAATTCGAATCCAGGTTGCCATTTACATAGCCAGGGTTATCCTTCTTTGGGACTGGTGCAGACATGCATGCACCTCCTTCAACCCCCCCCCAA